>NW_027601320.1:76456-101365 GCF_053455715.1 Rhinoraja longicauda
AAAGTTATCACAGGCCTGTGAGAAGCAGTCCATATCATGCCGCATCTTCTTTTCTGTGCTGGCGTTGAGGGCGCAGTCATCAGCAAACAAGAAATCTCCGATGATGGTCTCCTTCACCTTTGTAACAGCTTGCAGACGCCTGAGGTTGAACAGCCTGCTGTCAGTCCTGTAGCTGATGTGTATTCCATCCTGGCAGTCACGGATGGCATCAGTCAGCATGGCAGAGAAGACCATGGTGAAGAGTGTAGGGGCAAGAACACAACCTTGCTTCACGCCGTTTGTCACTGAAAAGGCTTCCGACTCGTTTCCATCGTCTAGCACTTTCACCATCGTGCCGTCATGGAACTGCCGGACAATCGTGCTGAACTTGCTGGGACAGCCAAACTTCTGCATTATCTTCCACAAGCCATCTCTGCTGACAGAGTCGAAGGCCTTTGTCAGATCGACGAAGCTCACGAACAGGTCGCTGAGCTGCTGTTGGCATTTTTCCTGGAGTTGGCGTGCAGCAAATATCATGTCGCAGTTCCACGCCCAGCACTGAAACCACACTGGCTTTCTGGAAGGAGACCCCGCTCAAGGTGTTGAATGATACGGTTGAGCAGGATGCGAGCCAAGATCTTCCCAGCTATGGACAGGAGGGAGATGCCTCGATGATTGTCGCAAGACTGGCGGTTGCCTTTCCTCTTGTAGATGTGGACTATGCTGGCATCTTTCAGCTGTTGTGGGACCTTCCCTTCATTCCACATGGACTGGAAGAGTTCAGTCAGCTTCTGCATCATGACAGAGCCTCCTACTTTGAAAACTTCAGCACTACACTGTATTGTTGATAGATTGACACCAGTTGATGCAGTTCGTGTGGATTAACACACTGTGGTTTGGTACAGATGGAGTGACACACTGCAGTAGTACTGATGAAATGACACACTTTGCAGTAGTTCTGATGGAGTTATACACTATGGGCCTCTACTGATGTAGTAACACACTGCGGGTAATACTGATGGAGTGACACAATGAGTAGTACTGTTGTTATGACAAACTGTGGAGTAGTACTGACGAAGTGACACACAGTGGAATAATACTGATTTAGTGACGAATTGTGAGGTAGTTCTGTTGTAATGACGTACTGTGCGGAAGAATTGATGGATGAAACACTGTGGAGTTAACTAATGGAGTGATACATTGTGAGTGAGTACTGAGGAACTGGCACACTGTGGCGTAGAATTGATGGACTGACACCCTGGGGTCGCACTGATATAGTTCCACACTGAAGTAGTACAGACGGAGTGACAAACTGTGTGGTAGTACTCATGTCATTGCATCAGTACTACTACGCAGTTTGTCACTCCATCACCCCACCACTTGGGGTAAAACTGATGGAGTGACACGCTGTGGAGCAGTACTGATGGAGTGACACACTGCGCGGTTGTACTGATGGAGTGACATACTTCGGTGTAGTGCTGATTGAATGACACACTGGGGTAGTATGGACAGAATGGCGCACAGTGGGCGAGTACTGAAGTATTGACACAATGTTCGGTGGTACTGTCGGGTTGCACATTGCGACTTCCACATTGAAGTAGGACTGACGGTGGGGCAGTACAGATGGAGGGTTACACTGTTGGGTAATACTAATTGAATGAGTCCGTGTGGTTGTACATAATGGAATAACAAGCTTAAGGCATAACTGATGGAGTGCATCACTGTGGTGTAGTACTGATGGAATAACATATTGTAGGGTAGTACTGATGGAGTGACACGCTCCAGTATTATACTGATGGAGTGTAACGCTGTGGAGTAGTACTGGTGTAATGACGTACTGTGGAGGTGTATTGATGGAATGACACACTGTGGGGTAACACGGATGTAATAGCACATTCTGTTGGAGTGACGCAGTAATACTGATAGACTGACACGCTCTGCGGTAGTACTGTTGCGATGAAAAACGGTGGTGAAATAGTGATGGAATTACACACTATGGAGTCGCAGCGATGGGTCAACTCACTGTGGGGTAATGCGGATGAAATGGCAGATTTGAGGTAGTCCTGGTGGTGTGAAACACTTTGGGGAGTACTGATGGAAGAAAAAACTGCGGAGAGTACTGATGTAGTGATACGTTCTAGGGTTGCACTGGAGTGACATGATGTGGGGCAGTAACCGATGTAGTGTAACAATATGGAGTTGTATTGATGCAGTGAGGCACTGTGTGGTTTCACCGACGGAGTGACACACGGAGCGGTCGTACTATTGTGATGACAAACTGTGGCGTAGTACTAATGCAGTGACACGCTGTTGGGTAATACTGATGGTTACACAATTTGTGGCAGCGCTTATTGAGTGACCCACTGGGATAGTCCTGATTGAATGATAAACATCGGGTAGTGCTAATGGCGTGAGACATTGTGTGGAAATACTAATAGAGTGAAACTGTGGGGATTTACTGATGGAGTGACACAGTGAGATAGGGCTGATGGAGTGACATACTGTGGTGAATTACTGATGGAGTGACACAGTGAGATAGGGCTGATGGTTGACACTGTGCGGAATACTAATGGAGTGAGACGCTGCGTGGTAGTACTGATGGAGTGATAATGGATTGTTCTGATAGAGTGACACACGTACTGATGCAATGATAACCCGAGTGATATTCCTGATGGTGCGATGCTCTATGGGGAGGCACTGATGGAGTGGCACAGTGTAGGGTAGTACAGATGGAGTAACAATCTATATTTTATTACTGGTGCAGTGGCACACTGTGGGTAGTGCTGGTGGAGTGACACACTTTGGGGTAGTACTGATGGAGTGACACATTATGTGGCAGGACTGACGCAATAGCATATTGTGGAATAGTACTGATTATGTGACACCCTGCGGTGTAGTACTGTTGGATGGACATATACCAGAGTAATATAAGAAAATAACTGCAGATGCTGGTACAAATCGATTTATTCACAAAATGCTGGAGAAACTCAGCTGGTCAGGCAGTAATACTGGTAGATTGAAGCACTGTGGGGTAGTACTGATAGAAGGACTCATTGTGTAGTACAGATGGAGTGAGACAACTTTGGATAGTACTGATAGGGTGACACCCAGTGTGGTAGTACTAATGGAATAATACACAAGGTGGTACTGATGTTGAAAAACACTGTGGGTGTGTATTAATGGAATGGTGTGTAGTGCGGTAGTACCAATGAAGTGACACGCTCTGGGGTTGTACTGATGGAGTGACATAGTGTGTTCTAGTAATGATCGTCTAACACACTGTAGGCTTGTATTGATGGAGTGATGACCAGTGGGGTAGTATTGATGGAGTGACACAATGTGGGCAGTACAGATGGAGCAATACACTTTGGGGTTGTACTAGTGAAGTGACAAACTGTGTAAAACATGTTGGTGTATTACTGATAGAGTGACACAGTGTGCGGTAGTACTGATGGAGGAACAAGCGATATGGTAGTACTGATGTCGTGACACACTGTCGGATAGTATTAATGGTGTGAAACTAAATGGGGCAGTACTGGTGTAATGACACATTATAGTGTAGTTCTGATGGAGTGACACATTGAGGGGGAGAACTGATCGAATTACGCACTGTGGAATAGTACTGATGGAATGACTATCCATTTGCTAGTACTGATGCAATGGCATTCTATGGGATAGTACCGATTGAATGACACGTTGTGATGCAGTAATGATGGAGTAACCGACGATGTGGTAGTACTGATGGAGTAACACGCTGTGCGATAATACTTATGGATTAGCATCCTGTGGGGTAGTAGTGAAGGACTGGTATATTTTGGGGTAGTACTGATAAAGTGACACATTCGATGGTATTATTGAAGGGGTGAAAAACTGTGGGTAGAACTAATGAAATTACATACTTAAGGTGGTACTGACAGAGTGAAACATCGTCGGGAAGAAATGAAACCAGAAACCAGAAACCAGAAATGAATCTGATTTTTGTTTAGTGGGTAAACTGGCATAAGGAGCTGACAGTTGAATCTTGTATTCAGCATTGTTGCCAATAATGTGTCCTCCTGACCTATTCGACACTTAAAGCAGAGTTTTCTGTAAATTAGCTTTGTACGAAATGACATACTGTGGGGTTGTACTGATGAGAGTGACACGCTCTTGGGTACTACTAATGGAGTAACATGTGGGCGGCACGGTAGCGCAGCGGTAGAGTTGCTGCTTTACAGCGAATGCAGCGCCGGAGACACAGGTTCGATCCTGACTACGGGTGCTGCACTGTAAGGAGTTTGTACGTTCTCCCCGTGACCTGCGTGGGTTTTCTCCGAGATCTTCGGTTTCCTCCCACACTCCAAAGACGTACAGGTATGTAGGTTAATTGGCTAGGTAAATGTAAAAAAAAATTGTCCCTAGTGGGTGTAGGATAGTGTGGGTGTAGGATAGTGTTAATGTACGGGGATCGCTGGGCGGCACGGACTTGGAGGGCCGAAAAAAGGCCTGTTTCCGGCTGTATATATATGATATGATGATGATATGTGGTACTGATGGCGTGACAGACTGTAAAGTAGTATTGATGGAGTAACCTAACGTAGGGTAGTGTTGAAGTAATGGCACATTCTGGGGTAGTTCTGATGGGGTGACACACTGTGCGGTAGTACTGTTGTTGTGACATAATGTGGGATGGAATTGATGGAGTGACACTCTGCGGTAGCACTGATGGAGCGACGCACTGTAGGGTAGTACTGGTATAACGGTATACTGTTCGATAGTACTGACGGAGTGACGCACTGTGGGGTAGTACTGGTGTAACGGTATACAGTGGGATAGTACTGATGGAGTGACATCGGCGAGACTAAGCGAAACCTCGGCGATCGTTTCGCTGAACAGCTCCACACAGTTCTACCTGATCTCCCGGTTGCTCAGCACTTTAACTCACCCCCGCTGCCCCATTCCCAACCTGAACTTTCTGTCCTGGGCATCCTCCATTGTCAGAGTGAGGCCCAGCGCAAATTGGAGGAACAGCACCTCATACTTCGCTTGGGCAGCTAACATACCAGCGATATGAACATTGACATCTCTAACTTCAATTAACCCTTGCTTCCCCTCTCTCCCCACCCCTCCTCCTTCCCAGCTCTCACACCAGTCTCGCTGTCTCCAACAAAATTCTATCTCTTTCCCGCCGACCTCGCCGACATCAGTCTAAAGTAGGGTCTCGACCCGCAACTCAACGATGCTGCCGGTCTCGTTGAGTTACAACAGCATTTTGTGTCTACCTTCGATTTAAACCAGCATCTGCATTTCTTTCCTACACGAAGTACAAGGCACGGCAGGACTTTCGGCTAATAATAGCTGTGCCGAACAGGAGACGTCCAACCTTACCGGCCTGCTCACAATGCATATCCCTTCATTACCTGAAAATCTGAACTTGTCTTAAATATCACTATTGTATCTGCCTCCCACACCAGTGGAGTGGGTGGGAAGATTTTAGGACCCGTTAAACAGGATGATGTGACAGAGTACATATACATGCACGATGAAATAGGCATATGTTGTCATGGCTTTGTGAAGAGAAGGTCGTGTTTGATAAATTTGCTGGAATTATTTCAGACGTAAATAGCAATACAGCCAAAGGAGAGACAGTAGATGTTGTTTACTTTGATTTTCAGAAAACCTTTGACCAGGTGTCACAAGATGGCTGCTTAGGAAGTTGAGAGCCCACGGTGTCAAAGGGCAGATACCAGCATGGATAACTGGTTGGCTGGATGGCAGAAGACAAAGAGTGGCAATAAAGGGGGATTTTTTTCTCGTTGGCTGACAGTAACTAGTGGAGATCTTCAAGGATCGGTGTTTGTCCGCTACTCCACGTTTTATATTATGATTTGGACGAGGGGATTGAAGGCTTTGTGGCCGAGTTTGCGGATGTTACGAAAAGAGGTGGAAGGTAGGTAGTTTAGAGAAAGCATGGACTCCGCAGAAGGACTTGGACATGTTGGGGGAATGGGCAGAGAAGTGGCAGATGGAATATAGTATAGCAAAGTGCGGAGTACTGCATTTTGGTAGTGGAAATAATGGCGTAGACTATTGTCTAAGTGGGGGGAAATCCATAAATCGGAAGTGCAAAGGGACTTGGGAGTGCTGGTTAAGGATTACCAAAATTTTAATCTGCAAGTTGAATCGGTGAGAATGATTAGCCATGATCACATGGAAGGGTGGTGATGGCTCGAAGGGCCGAATGGCCTACTCCTGCACCTATTGTCTATTGTCTATTGTCTAATGGAAGCAAACTCAACGCTTGCATTTATTTCAAGGGGACTTGTATACAGAAACACGGATGTAATGTTGAGGCTATACAAGGCGCTCGGAAGGCCGCATTTGGAATATTGTGAGCAATTCTGGGCACCATATCAGAGGAGAGGTGTGCTGGCTCTGGAGTGGGTTCAGAGGATGATTACAAGAATGATACCAGCAATAGTTTAACCTATGGCACTCGGCTTGCACTCGGAGTTTACCATATCTTTGCCTCTTACAATTTGATATCGATCTATCTGGTTAATGGCCGATCTCCGGTGTTCCAGATTAATCCGTCCAACGTCTGGCTGTTCTTATGCTCCAGACGATGTTCTTGTAAACGTCTTGAGCACAATTTCCGAAGCGCCCATATCCTTCCTGTACTAGAGCGAACATAACTGCACACAATACTGCAAAAGCGACCGAAGTAAAGTTCTCTAAATTGAATGTTGACATCTGACTCGTATTCAAAGCCTCCGTCAAATATAGCAAGCGTTCCACATGGCTCATTTATAACTCTGAACATGCTGCCACGATCCGTGAGTTACGTACTGGAACCTTAAGATCCAACTTCAGCAATGCTGATGCTCCGATGCACTGTTGTACATACATTGAGGGCTGCTGTATCTCAATGTTGTAGTGTGCATACACAGGAGGACGCTGTAACAGTATATTGCTACTGTACATGCACTGAGATGCGCTGTGTGTGGATGTTGCCGTGTGCTGCTGATGTTCATCCAGGGGAGGGCGCCATGACAGTATATTGCTACTGTACATGCACTGAAGTGCGCTGTGTGTGGATGTTGCCGTGTGCTGCTGATGTTCATCCGGGGAGAGCGATGTGACAGTACATTGCCACTGTACACCCACTGGGGTGCGCTGTATGTGGATGTTGCAGTGTGCTGCTGATGTTCATCCACGGGAGGGCGCTGTGACAGGATATTGCCACTGTACACCCACTGGGGTGCGCTGTGTGTGGATGTTGCAGTGTGTTGCTGATGTTCATCCAGGGGAGAGCGATGTGACAGTCTATTGCCACTGTACATGCACCGAGGTGCGCTGTGTGAGGATGCTGCAGTGCACTGTTAAAATATAACACTAAGTACAAAAGTCATAGCAGCAGAATTAGGGCACCAAGGCCCATCGAGTCCACACCGGCATTCTATCATGGCTCACCTCTCGTTCCCACTCAACTCCATTCTCCTACCGTCTTCCCGTAATTGTCGACACTCTTACGAATCACGACCATGTCCAGCTCCGATTTAAAAATACCCAATCACGGTTTCTACAGCTGTCTGTGGCAGAATTCCAAAGATTTACTACCTTCTTACGATATAAATCCCTCGTCATCTCATTTGAAATGTACGTCCTTTTATTCTGAGGCTAGTCAAAGGGTGGTGAATCTGCGGAATGCTGTAACAGGCGACTCTGGATGCCGTAATTGGGGAATTAACAGGTTTTTAAAATTGAGGATTGGCAGGTCCGTGATTAGTAAGAGTGTCAAAGTTGGGGTTGGGTTTGAGTGGGAAAGATAGGGCAGCCATGATCGAATGGCGGATCAGACTCGGTGAGCCTAGTGACTTACTCAAATGGCGTATGAACTTATGAACTCATTACTAACTCCGGGATTGGACGGAGTCTATAGACATAGAAAACAGAAAATGGTTGCAGGAGGATGCCCTTTGGCCCTTCGAGCCAGCATCGCCATACACTGTGATCATGGCTGATCATGCACAATCAGTAACCTTTGCCTGTATTCTCCACAAATCCCTTGATTCCGCTCGCCCCGAGAGCTCTAACACTGATCGCTATTCAAGGATTCGACAATTGACACGAACGACGACGTCAAACCTTTACAAATGCCATGAGAAAATGTGTGCAGAAATGCGATTCCCGACGCAGTCTAGCTATCTCTTTATCCAGCTAATTGCTATGAGCCACGCTATATCTCTAGCTATCTAGCTGTCTAGCTATCTAACTATGTGGCTATCTAGCCATCTCGATCTGTAGCTATCAATATAGTTGTATATATCTACCCAACTAGCTATCTAGCTAAGGTAGACAAAATGCTGGAGTAACTCAGCGGGTCAGGCAGCATCTCAGGAGGGAAGGAATGGGTGACGTTTCGGGGGTCGAGACACTTCTTCAGACTGATGTCTGCGGACGGGACCGGACAAAGATAAGATATAGACGGAGACAGGAAGACTGGTGGGAGAACTGGGAAGGGGGAGGGGATTGAGAGGGAAAGCAGGGACTATCTGAAGTTAGAGAAGTCAATGTTGATACCGCTGGGGTATAAACTGCCAAGGCGAAATATGAGGTGCTGTTCCTCCAATTTACGCTGGGCCTTATTCTGACTGACAATGGAGGAAGCCCAGGACAGAAAGGGCAGATTGGGAAGGGGAGGAGTAGTTGAAGAGCTGAGCCACCGGGAAATCAATTTGGGTGAGATGGATTGAGCGGAGGTGTTCAGCGAAACCATGGCCGAGCCTGCGCTTGGTCTCGCCGATGTTGAGAAGTTGACACCTGGAACAGCGAATACAGTTGATGAGTTTGGAGGAGGTGCAGGTGAACCTCTGCCTCACGTGAAAAGACTGATTGGGTCCTTGCATGGAGTCGCGGGGGGAGGTAAAGGGACTCCCCCCTCGAACTACACCTGTCCCTTTAACTCCCCCCTCGACCTACACCTGTTCCTTTACCCCCCCGACCAACACCTGTCCCTTTACCTCCCCCCTCGACCACCACCTGTCCTTTTACCTCTCCCCAGCTAGCTTTCTAACCGGCTCGCCAAATAGCCATCTAACTTTCTAGCGATCTCGCCACCAGCCATCTTCCCATCTTAGCTAATTATCTAAACATGTAGCCATTTAGTTAGCGATCTAACTGTCTCGCTGTCTCACTTGCTAGGCAGCTATCTATCCAGCTAGTTCAGACGAGATCTCCCTCTCTCATGAGGCCCACTGAGGATGAGCGAGAGAGTGCCCTCAAAGTGCAGCCTATCTGGCGAGATAGCTATCTTACTATCTATATATCCAGCTACCCATTCTTTCTAGCTGTCTAGCAATGCATGTCGATAGCTATCTAGGTACCTCGCTATCTTGCTATCGAGACAGCTCATACGCTATCTGGCAATCTATACTGCTGGCTAGCAATCCAGTTATCGAGATAGCTGGGTTGATAGGTAAAGAGCTAACTCTTTTGGTAGCAACATAACTAGGTCACTAACTTGCCTGATGGCTAGAGAGATAGATAACTAGATAACTAGATTGTGAGCCAACAGCTTTGGCGGCCAGATAGCGGTTTAGCTTGATGGAGCTTTGCAAGATGGCTAGTGAGCTAGGCATCTAGCCAGCTATACGAGTAGATAGCTCACGAGCCACATCGCAAGAGAGTTTTATAGCGATTTATGAGCTATCTAGCTAGATCGAAATAGGTCTCTCTCGTTTTCCCTTTCACCCCCCCTCCCGAGAGCGAGCGAGCGAGATACCGCACTCCACAAAAAGCTGCCTACGCAACTAGCTAACTATTTTTGCAATGCAGAGATCCAGCTATCACACCATCCATCTGTCTAGTGTTCAAGCTATCTAGCAATGCAGGTATTTGGCTATCTAAAAAGCTAACACGCTATCTGGCTCTCTTTCCCGCTGGTAATCAATCTATATAACTTGATATCCAGCTTCCTAGCTGTCATGCTAACTAGCTAAACAGCTATCCACCTATGTAGCGAACCTGCTACCTATCAATTTGACAATTCGTCCAGCTGTCTAGCTCTATAGCTAACAGACTAAATAGGTATCTATCTATCTGTCTATCTATCTATCTCCCTATCTAGCTATCCACCCAGCTATATAGCTATTTAGTCTTCTCGGAATTTGCCAAGCGAACTATCTTATTATCTAGTTAGCTATATATTTAGCTAACTACCTAGTTATCTATCCTGCTGGCTAGCAATCCACCTATTAGCTTTCCAGCTATCTAGCTAGCAGTCTAACGTAGTCTAAAGCAGTCTAGCAGTCCAGCTATCTAGCTAGCAGTCTAACATAGTGATTTAATTATAAAGCTATCTATCCAATTATCTCTGTAGCAATGAATCAAGCTATTTATTTCTTCAACTGGATATCTAGCTCTCTACCTACCTCCTATTGCTACCTAGCTAACTAGCCATTTAGCCATGTAGTCGTCTATCTATCTATCTAGCTGGTAAGCTATGTAGCTATCTAGCCAGCTGGCCATCAAGCCTACTAGCCATCTACTCATCAAGCCATCTCGCCATCTGACCACCCAGCCATCTGGCTTTATTCAGTTCACCATCTACCCAGCGAGCCAGCTTCCCATCTGACCAATTTCCCGAGTAGCCAGCTAGCCTTCCAACCGTCTAGCCAGAAAGCAATTTAGCCATCTAGTCATCCAGGCATCTAGATATATAGCCGGCGTGAGCGATCTATCTGTCATTTCAGCTTGCAAGGTAGCTATCTCCAAACCTAGATATGACTAGATCTCCCTCTGTGGGCCTCGCGAGAGAGGGAGCGCACCACACAGAGAGCTGCCTATATCTCTAGCTAGCGATCTTGCAATCTAGTTATTCAGCTATCTACACATCCAGCTATCTAGCTTTCGAGTTATGCAATGCGGGTAGCTAGCTACCCAGGTAGCAAACTATGTTGCTATTTGTCCATCCTATTGGCTAGAAATCTAGCTCACTGGTTATCCAGCCATCTAGTTATCAGGCCAGCCAGCTACTACTGAATTCCAGTGAAGGCAAGCCCAATCGTTACAAACTCCAGTAGTGGTCTCACCAGGGCCCGATACAACTGCAGAAGGGCCTCTTTACTCCTATACTCAAATCCTCTCGTTATGAAGGCCAACATGCCATTTGCATTAGTGCGTTTTTCTACTCGCTCTCATATTATAGACAATAGACAATAGGTGCAGGTGTAGGCCATTCGGCCATTCCAGCCAGCACCACCACTCAATGTGATCATGGCTGATCAATCGCAATGAGAACCCCGTTCCTGCCTTCTCCCCATAACCCCTGACTCCGCTATCCTCCGCTATTGCAGCTTTCCATAATTAACTAGGGCAGACCTCAACATCCAGACATATGGTCACACCCAGTGTCGTCAGTCTGTTCCCCACTCCCTCTGTGTGGAATCTTTCTCCTCACTTCCCATTTGTTCCGTCAGGACCTTCATCCTGTTCTCCCGAACGGATAGACGGAACATCTCATTCCGACCCTCAGCCATACGCTATGCTACGCAGCACATCCCATGTTCTTTCCTGACAATCTCAGTGAACCATTTACCTATTTTATAATAATTCAGCTCCTTGTGCTCTACCTCAATGGGAGTAGGGCCGAAACGTCGAATTAGACCTGTTGCTTTCACAGACCTACTTGACCAGATGAGTTCCTCCAAGATTCAAGATTCCAGGTTTAGTATATTTATTCCCTTTTGATACGAAACTTTCTGGGTCGGTGGAAGATATTTGTTTTATCCTCCTTCATCACCTGCTGATCACTGTCCTTTGCCACAGTCTAAACTTACAGCGCGGAAACAGGCCCTTCGGCCCATCGAGTCCGCTCTAACCAGCGATCCCCGCATATTAACTCAATCCTACATGCACTTGGCTCATACCAACCCAATTAACCTACAAACCTGTAGGTCTTTGGAGTGTGGAAGGCAACCAACAATCTCGGAGAAATTTCACGGGGAACGTACGAACTGCGAACAGACAGCACCGTAGTCGGAATGGAACCCGGGTCTTCAGTTGCAAGCGTTGTAAGGCAGCAACTCTACTTATGCGCCCATAGTTAGTATGTTTGCAACTGACACCAAACCAATATTTACAGATGGCGGCGAATACGTTGAAAGGCGCACGATTTCAAAACCGGGCCAGATGGTTCGTTCGGACCGACCGCTCACCGAGAATTGATCTTCGTGAAAGATGCCATCTGGCTTGATTGATGAAAATGTTGCCAGCACTCGAGGGCCTGGGCTACATGGCTTCGTTAGACAGGTTTGGACTTTATGCCTAGGAGCACAGGGGCCTGAGAGGTGACCTCTACAGGCGAAAAGGGTAAGAGAGGAATGAATGGAGTGAATGCACAGTCTATTTAACAGAGTAGGAAAATCAAGCACAATAGGGCATGGGTTTAAGGTGAGAGGTGTTAAAGTTTAATATAAACGTGAGGGGCAACTATTTCATTCAGAGGATTGAAGAAATGTGAAACGACCTGCCCAGAAACATGCTGAGGCACAAACAATGTGAAGGACATTTGGACGGGTACACGGTTTGGAAAGGTTTTCGGGGATATGGGCAAACGCCCCCCCCCCCCGAATTGGATCAGATGGTCCATTTTAATCGACACGTCCATGTTGTGCGGCACGGCCTGTTTCCGCGCTATATGTCTCCATGCTTTATGATCTCTGTCATCGGGATGTATTGGACAGAACAATCGGGTGGCGGGTGAATACGCATTGATGAAACAGTGTTTCCCTGTTCAAAGCGGGTTATCCAACAGTAGAGATGCATTGTTCGGCTCGTAAACAGTGGTGGTCATCAGAGCCAATGCAGTCGCCAGGCATCCGCTTGCTAGAAAATTGATCCCCCAGTCTGATTTGGAATCCTCTTATGCCTGATTGACTTGCGGAGATGACACTTGTCCTTCGTGTTCCGTTCAGGGTCATCTTGCTTCAAAACCTCAGTTCAGGACATTAATCAAGAGTGAATCTCCCTTTTTATCCAAGGCTTCTGATTAGGACGAGAGATAAATGTCTCTATTGTAAAAACAGCCGTCACGTGCATTTTTTGATGAAACCGAACACATCCCTCGACAGACCGCGGACCGCTGGTCTCAAGGCGTCCGGCCGCGCGATATCATTCCGTGGGAAATCCTCGCATATTTTCAGATTTTATGTTTCCTGAGTTTTTGCATCAGATTGTCATTATTCAGGCTCCCGCTCCGGGGGAAACACTATGCTATTTGTGCGTCTCCTTTCATCAATCGGCAACGGTGCCTCACCAGTTGAATCCCGAGCAGGTGACCGGGGTTCGATTCCGATCACCGCAACATTCCCAATGCACGGGAAATCTGCCTTCAGAGAGCACAGATACTTAATTCCGATAGCAATTCATGCATAGACTCATATTCATAGAATGATACAGAGTGGAAACAGGCCATTCGGCCCAACTTGCCCACGCCGGCCAACATGTTCCAGCTACACGACTCCCACCTGGCCGCGTTTGGCCCATATGCCTCCAAATCTGTCCGATCCATGTACTTGTCTAACTGCTTCTTACATGTTTGGACAGTTCCTGCCTCAACGACCTCCTCTGGCAGCTTGTTCCATACATCCACCACCCTTTGCGTGAAAAATTTACCCATCAGGTTCCTACTAATCTTTTCCACATTCACCTTGAACCTATAAATGATGCAGGAAGGGGTTCTGGAGTAAAATGGATCCCATAAGCAATTATTATTCACTGTGAGGTCGTCTGTGCATCGGGATGGAATTTCCATTCCTGATCCGTTGCCCTGTAAACGGAAGTGCATCTTCCTGATGCCTTTATTGCAGATTCCTACCCCAGACGAGGACAGATCCCAACATGCCCAGATAACATTTAACACCAAGTGACGCCACTCTGTTCACCACCTGCTCTCTGTCTATTCCATTCAGTGGAACCTCTCTTCTCACTCCCCATCTGTTCCATCATGAGCTTTATCCAGTCCTCCCGTACAGGCAGACGGAACATCTTCACTCTGATCCCCAGCCATGCACTACGCTACACAGGAACATTCACATGTTGTTAATGATCGGCCCAATCATTTACTTTCCAACTTTCTAATCATTGATGCCTTGTGCTCCGTCTCATGGCCTCGAATCTTCAACTTACGTCAGCTGCATCTACGGATGCTGCATGACCCGCTGAGTTATGTCTCTTTATTCAAGATTACTGCATTTGTATTCTCCTTTGACATGAAAGATTTGTATTGTTTGATGATGGAGATTTGTTTCGTCGTCCATTAACTGCTCATTATTGAGGTTTGCCGCAGTCTTTGCATGCAGCCCGGACTTCGATTGAGTTGATTTCCTGATAATTCGCTTTCATATTAACTCAATGTTCCGCAACGATTATGCAATCGGACCGATTACTGTGCATTCGCTCTGTAAAACTGCAAATAGCTTAATAAGAGTTCCACTTCATCGACTGAGGGCAGACCTAATGGAGACCCCTGGTCTCCTTAGACCACTGCTGTGTTGCTCTTTTCGTTGGTGCTTCGTTCTTAGATTTTTCTGAAAGCCGGCAGGAGCACCACCAATAAATGATCGGATGACAAATAGAGCGACAAATGGAACGGCAGGCATACTTACTGGTCGTGTAGGCCAGAGTGCTTAAGCCCTGCCGAGGGGGGTGGGCTGGGGGAGAGAGAGAGATGTTGATTTTAGTTACCTGTGCATTCCTGAGGCTAGATTGGTTGAGTTCATCGCAAATGATGAACAGTACCATAGGGTTTGGTTCTTTTTTTTAAAAAAAATTTAAATATTTTTTATTTTTGAAAAGCATATGCACAAATAGAAATAAAAAAACACATTTGTTACAAAGTTCTTACATAGCTTCAATTTTTAAATTTTTGAAGAGAGAAAGTAAAAATGAAAAAAAAACTATAAACTTGGGGAGAGAGAATAAGAGGGTTAAAAAAAGGATCTAACAATAAAAATTAAAGGGAGTAGATCCGGGAGACAATAACCACAGTTGTACATCCAACCCCTAACTCAAGTTTCAACTTTTAATTTAAATTTTTTATTTTAGTCCTGTGCCAAACCCATTTACTTTTCTAAAAATTCAATAAATGGAGACCATATTTTTAAAAACAACTCAGGTTTGTCGATTAAGGCAAACCTTATTTTTTCCAAATGCAGGGTCTCTGTCATTTCCGTAGTCCACATTTTAATTGTGGGGGTTATTGGTTTTTTCCAAAATTTAAGTATTAATTTTTTCGCAGTTATTAGACTGTAATCAAGAAAATGTACCTGACTTGCTGTAAAATTTGTAGTATGTTCTGATAATCCTAATATAATTAATTTTGGATCCATATCTAATTTTTTATTAATAACTTTAGAAACTATTTTAAAAATCTCCAACCAGAAGTTTTGCATTTTTATACAAGTTACGAAAATATGAGTTAAATTAGCTTCTTGAAATTGACATTTATCACAAATAGGAGAGATACTAGGAAAAATCCTATTTAATTTCGTCTTCGAATAATGTAATCTATGTATTATTTTAAATTGTATTAAGGAATGTCTAGTATTCAATGAACATTGATGTATATGTTGTAAACTTTCATCCCATATATCTTGCATTATAAATTGATTCAATTCGTCCTCCCATGCTCGTCTATAAGATTGATGACGGAATGTCAGTGTCAAGGAGAGTATTGTAAATAAAGGATATTAATTTATTTGAATTATAATGTCGATTCAGGCATACATCAAGTGTTTCTGGACCTCTAAACTTATATTCTTGCATGTGTGATTTTACATAATCTCTAAGTTGTAAATATCTAAAATAATTATTAACATGTAATCCGTACTTCTGCTGTAAATCCTGAAAAGAAAGAAAAGTTCCCTTATGATAAAGATCTCCCACCCTTTTAATTCCATAACTTTTCCATTGAGCAAAGCCTCTATCTAAGACAGACGGTTTAAAAGAAGGATTATTCGCAATAGGAAGGAAAACAGATAATTTACTCAATTTTAACGTAAGCTTTAATTGTTTCCAGGTACGGATAACACTGTGTATAATGGGATTACCTCCATATGTTTTTTTATTTAAATTTATTGGAGCTAAGAGGATCGCACCAATATCGAATGGTAAACAATCCTCTTTCTCCATCTTTAACCAATCCGGTTGTTGATCAGAATCATCCAACCAGCAGGTTATATTTTTAATATTAACCGCCCAATAATAAAATAAAAAGTTAGGTAAAGCAATTCCTCCATTAATTTTAGACTTACATAGATGTCTTTTATTTATTCTATGAGTCTTGTAGTCCCAAATAAAATTAGTAACAATTTAAAAAAAAAACTTTTTTGGAAGATAGATCGGAATTGCTTGAAATAAGTATAGTAGCTGTGGAAGAAAGATCATCTTTATAGCATTACTACGACCAACTAATGATATAGGGAGTGTTTTCCAAAATTGGATATTTCTGTGTAATTTAGTGAGTAAAGGAGGAAAATTTAATTTAAATAAAGAAGTATATTTCCTAGTCACGTAAATTCCAAGATATTTAAACTTTTCATAGGCAATTTTAAAAGGAAATTGTTGAAGTATGGCCGGATTATGCTCCATTATTGGCATCATTTCACTTTTGTACCAGTTACCCTGAAAATGAACCAAATTGAGTTATGAGATTTAATAAATTCGGAATGCTAATTTCTGGCTTTGTAATATATATTAATACATCATCCGCATATAAAGAAATTTTATTGGTTGTATGTTTAGTGTTATAGCCATGAATATCTGAATTTGATCTAATACTCTCAGCAAGTGGTTCTATAATAAGGGCAAATAGAAGCGGTGATAGTGGACATCCTTGTCTACAACCCCTAAATAAATGAAATTTAGATGACAGCATTTGATTAGTTAATATTCTAGCTGTTGGGGATGTATATAAAAGTTTCACCCATGAACAAAAAATTTCACCTAGTTGAAATTTTTCCATCACTGAGAAAAGATAGGGCCATTCTACTTGATCAAATGCTTTTTCAGCATCTAGCGAGATGATTGCTAAATCTTCATTTAATAGTCTATTTGAATAAATTATATTGAACAAGCGTCTCAAGTTGAAAAATGAATATCGTTTGGCTATAAAGCCTGATTGATCGGGGTGTATCAATTTATCTATAACTAGACTTAATCTCTGAGCTAAGATTTTCGCTAATATCTTCTGATCAGTATTTAAAAGAGTTATCGCCCTATACGAACCAGGGTCTTAAGAATCCTTATCTTTTTTAGGAATGAGGATTATTGTTGATTCAGTCAGAGTTTGTGGTAATCTCTGTTGTTTAAAGGCGTGACTATATACAGTTTGCAAACGTGGAGAGATCAAATCACTAAAAAATTTATAAAATTCATTATTTAAGCCATCAGGGCCAGGAGTCTTCCCATTTTTCATGGATTTAATGGTCTCTTCAACATCTTTCATAGTTATTTCTGCGCCCAGTAAATTTCTATCACTCACATTCAAACCAGGAAGGTTACAATCCTGCAAAAAGTTTTGCATCTGCGCAGAACTATCTGTTATTTTTGATGAATATAATGACTGATAAAATTGCAAAAATCTCTGATTAATATCATCATCATATCATATCATATATATACAGCCGGAAACTGGCCTTTTCGGCCCACCAAGTCCGTGCCGCCCAGCGATCCCCGTACATTAACACTATCCTACACCCACTAGGGACAATTTTTACATTTACCCAGCCAATTAACCTACATACCTGTACGTCTTTGGAGTGTGGGAGGAAACCGAAGATCTCTCAACACCTTTATCCTTCCTCCTCCCCAAACCCTCCCTCCCTCGCTCCATCCCTCCCTCCCTCGCTCCCCTCCCGCCCTCCCACCCTCCCTCCCCCCATCCCTCTCTCCCTCCCTCCTCCCATCCCTAGGAGACAGATTTAAACTTTTAAATGTGAATAACTTTAAAAATATAACACTGATTTCAATGAAACCTCTTCCGTTGGGACCATAGGGACGAAGGGGTGCTCGGCTTAAAATTGTCGCGCTATCGTTTACCGTTTTGGCTGTAGTTCAGGAGCAAACAAACAAACAAACAAACAACAAACAAAGGAGCGTTTTAGTTTTGAGACGTGCTGGAACGGAAAATGAAATTCTTACTTGCAACAGCACAACAATTATGTAAACTTAGTGACATAGTCCTCTGTGAACACCCTCAGAAACAACAAAAAAGAAAAAGACAAACAGTTAATAATAGTGTTAAAACAAATCAATGCTCCGTCATTCATAGATTCCGTTGCACCCTCCGATTTACAGGAATATATCCGCGTGTTAACTCTGACCGGCTTCATCATTCTGTCCCCAGCTTTATATTCTCCTTGCAGGTGTGCAAGATGTTATGTGTCCTGAGGAGATGAGAGGGGAGGAGACGAACGGAGAGGGGAGGATAGGAGAGGAGAGGAAAGGAAATGGGAGGGGATAGGGGGAGACGAGAGCAGAAAAGTGGAGCGGGGAGAAGCGGGGATGAGAGGAGAGGAGAGGAGTGGAGTGGGGAGGAGAGGGCAGCAGAGGAGAGAAGGGGAGGTGAGGGGATGGGAGGAGACGAGAGGAGAGGGGATGTGGGAGGAGAGGGGAGGAGACGTGAGGAGAGGGGAGGAGGGGAGGAGGGGAGGAGGGGCTGCTCTTCCACCTCAATTATTCACCAGGAACGCCGCACTTTATTTCACCGAAGATAGACACACACACACACACACACACACACACACACACACACACGCGCGCGCGCGCGCGCGCACACAGAGTGCTGGATAAACTAAGCGGGACAGGCAGCATCTGTGGAGGATATGGATAGGTGTCGTTTCACAGAGTGCTGGAGTAACTCTGCCGGTCAGGCAGCATCTGTGGAGAACATGGATAGGTGACGTTTCACAGAGTGCTGGAGTAACTCAGCGGGCCAGGCAGCATCTGTGGAGAACATGGATAGGTGATGTTTCACAGAGTGCTGGAGTAACTCAGCGGGTCATGCATATTTCTTGGAGAACATGGATAGGTGACGATTCATAGAGTGCTGGAGTAATTCAGCGGGTCAGGCAGTATCTGTGGAGAACGTGAGCAGGCAACGATCAAGAAGCTAATGAGAAGATAGTGATCGGAGTAGAATTAGGCCATTGGGCCCAATAAGTCCACTCCGCCATTCAATCACGGCTGATCTGTCTTTCCCTCCTAACCCCATTCTCCTGCCTTCTCCCGTTAACCCCTTACACCCTTACTAATCGAGAATCTGTCCACCTCTGCCTTAAACATATACACTGACTTGGCCTCCGCAGCCACCTGTGGAAAATAATCCAACAGATTCACCACCCTCTGGCTGAAGAAGTTCCTCCTCATCTCCTTCCTGAAGGAACGTCCTTTAATTCTGAGGCTGTGCCCTCTAGTCCTGGACTCTCCCACTAGTGGAAACATCCTCTCCACATCCACTCTATCCGGGCCTTTCATTATTCGGTCAAGTTTCAATGAGGTCCCCCTCATTCTTCTAAACTCCAGAGAGTACAGGCCCAGTGCCGACAAACGCTCATCGTAGGTAAACCCACTCATTCCTGGGATCGTTCTTGTAAACCTCTGGACCCTCTCCAGAGCCAGCACATCCTTCCTCAGATATGGGGCCCAAAAGTGCTCACAATACTCCAAATGCGGCCGGACTAGAGGCTTACAGAGCCTCGGCATTACATCCCTGCGTTTGTATACAAGCCCTCTTGAAGTAAATGCTATTAAATAAGAGGAACAGATGGGGTAGATGCAAAGAGTCTCTTACCCAGAGTAGGGGAAAGGAGAACCAGAGGACATAGGTTTAAGGTGAGGGGGGAATGATTTAGTAGGAACCCGAGGGGCAACTTTTCCACACAGAGGGTGGTGGGTGTATGGAACGAGCTGCCGGAGAAGGGAGTTGAGGCAGGGACAATCACGTCGTTTAGGAGACACTTGGACAGGTACATGGATAGGACAGGTTTGGAGGGATAGGGGCCAAACGCGGGCAGGTGGGATTAGTGTAGATGGGGCATGTTGGTCGGTGTGGGCAAGTTGGGGCGAAGGTAGGGCCTGTTTCCACGCTGCATCACTCTGTGACTCTAAATACTAACTCCGTGCAGTAGTCTGATTGTGGAGAGGAAGAAACTGTTCCCGATAAACTCCAGAACTCCCAGTAACTTGGCAACACAAGTAGACAGAGCGGTTAAGAAGGCGTGTGGTCCGCTTGCCTTCATCTGCCGGGGCATCGAGTTCAAGAGCCGGGTCGTCAAGATGCATCTCTCCAGGACTTTGGTCAAGCTGTATTTGGAGTATTGCGTGTAGTTCTGGTCGTCCCCATTACAGGAAGGATGTGGGGGCTTTGGAGAGGACGAGAGGGGAGTCACAGAGACAGGGACAGGGGGTGCAGGTGCCGGAGGGGAGGGGGTCACAGAGAGAGGAGGGGTGTAAGGGCGGGAGTGGATGAGGTCACAGAGACGAGGAGAGTGGGGGGTGTCGGGGCAGGAGGGGAGGGGGTCACAGAGAGGGAGCGTAGGGGCGGGAGGGGAGGGGGTCACAGAGACAGGGAGAGGGGGTGTAGGGGCGGGAGGGGAGGGGGTCACAGAGACTGGTGTAGGAAACACTCTCTCCCCTCCCCAGGGAAGAGGCACAGGTACAGCTGTTACATCCCATGGCGGCAAACCGTTTTAACCGCACTTCCCAAGAATGGCGTTGGAGAGAGAAGTGAGGGCGAGCAGGAGGAGAGTTGGGGAAAAGAGAGAGAGAGACAGATAGGGAGAGATAGCTGAGAAGACGAAAGGGGAAGAGATGGAGGGAGAGTGAACTACCAAAGGGAGAGTGGGAAGGTGAAGAGAGAGGGGAGTTCAGAGCGAGTGGGTTGGCAAAAAGGAGAGAGGGGTGAGATAGATAGAGAGAAACTGAGGGAGAGATGCAGTGAGAGTGAGAGGGGAGGGAGGGGTAAGGGTGAAAGGTTCACAGAGACAGGGGCGCAGAGAGACAGAATAGAGAGGGTAGGAGAGAGAGTCACAGTTCAAAGAGAGGGCAGCAGTAAGGATGGAGGGAGAGAGAAAGGGAGGAGGGAGATGTGCCGCATCATTCGCTGTATTATTTGGGTTTCCAACAATTCTGAAGCCACAATGTTTCTGTTCTCTGAGTGTGATGAGTCTTTGGGTCGTTCCTGCTCAGAGGTGACGAAGGCAGAGAATGTTATTGTCCCGGCGCAAAATCAGACCCACTGCAGGCAAGCAAGGAGTGATTGGTTACCGGTCTCGCCGGGAGTGTGGGGTTGAGGTTGCAGTCAGTTAAGCCGCGATCATATTGAGCGGTGAACCAGAGTGGAGGGGCCATTTTAGTGCGAGGTGATCTGTTGACCTAACTCCTCAACCTGAGAAACATGTTCGCCCACTCCACCATCAAACTGGGCACCAGAAGCCCTGAGAGGGTCCCTGGAATTTGGGATTGCCTTAGTGAGTGAAGCGGATTGAAGGAAATCAGACAAACAACATGAGGCGGAGAGTTGGACCTGATGGAGTTTGAAACAATATCCTCTTTGCTGGAGCAATGCCGCTCCCAATTTCCATCCCTCAGTATCGCCACGATTCCCAGTCTTTGGAGTTTCTCAATCAATTTCCTGAATAAATCACGACCTGTCTCAGCAGGGATTTCACTTGTCTGATGTCATCTATTTGCGAATCATTTCAAAATCTCTATTTTTAAACACTATTGAAACTTCATTGTCCCGGTGGAGACGGAAAGTGGTATAAAATCTCCGGGAATGTTCTGCCCCAGCATTTCATTCCGAGAGATTACCAGTAGCTCACTTGGACACGTCGCTGGGCAGAGAAAATGGGGGAAAAGCTTTGGGAATATTTCGACGTGGAGAAAATCTTGTACGTGATCATTGCTGCCGTTGGAGTCCCTGGTAAGTGAGCAGAACAATTCAAAATTTATAACTCCGTCTGTGCACCGGTGTTGCCCTGAATCTGATTCTGTTACAAGATTCCCAACTGATAATCGTTGTTCAAGTATATGTGAAGTATATCAATCCTCTCAGTGAAATATTTTTGAATTAACGCTGTGATTTTTCTTATTTTCAGACAGCCGAAACTAACCCTCTCTTTCTCCCACTGCCGGGACCCACTAGAATGTTGTTCTTGCCTTCAGTGGGACCTTGCCCAGAGTTGTCCCAGTGCTCGGGACATGCAGCTCTCCGGGACGGTGTGACTGGGAGGGGTTTACATTGTAAAGTTCACTGTGTCTGAGTTATTGATCAGAGTGAACACCCGCTCCTGTGGACACGTCTCACTGTCGATTCTGTCACAGTCGGATTCAACCCGCCTGTTGGTCAATAATTGGATCGATCTCCTGAACCGGTGGCCGCGGATCTACCGGCGTGTGTTGTTACCGAACTGAACTCACTGTGGAATGAATCCATTAACGGAGCCACTCTGCTGCCGGATCCTAAGTTGTCCTGCCGTCCCTCTGGAACCCTCCTCGTCCCCATCAGATGCCGAGTTCCCAGAGCCCTGGTTAAACGCGGCCGGTCACGGTTAAGTCTGTGAAACCGGCCCCATCAGAGACTGTGAGCGGGATAACTGTGACCATTCCGCCTATTGTAGCGGGCGGCTGCTCGTTCCCTCCCCGCCCTTTACCCCGCCCGTCCAACACTCCTGATCTCCAGCTGAAAGTGGAGCCAGTGTTCAGCCCCGGAGACCATGTTCAGTAATGCCCAGTGTCCGCTCCCCTTCTCTTTCCGCAGTGAATTTAGTGGCGATTGTGATCCTGTCCCGGGGAAAGTGCGGCCTCTCCACCTGCACCACTCGCTACCTGGTGGCCATGGCAGCGGCCGATCTACTCACCCTGATCACCGAGGTCATTTTGTATCGGATCCGATACCATTACATTTATTGGAGTGTCCCGTCCCTCACCCCTGTGTGCAGTGTTAACGATGTACTGAGGTATTCAGCTACAGACTGTTCTGTCTGGTTCACCGTCACTTTCACCTTTGATCGCTTTGTCGCCATTTGTTGCCAGAAGCTGAAAACAAAATATTGCACCGGGAAAACTGCGGTTGCGGTTCTCGCAACAGCCGGCGTTCTGCTGTGGTCTCACACTCACACTCTCTCTCTCTCTCCCTCTCTCCCTCTCTCTCTCTCTCTCTCTCTGTCTCTCTCTCTCTCTTCTCTCTCTCTCTCTCTCTCTCTCTCTCTCTCTCTCTCTCTCTCCTCTCTCTCTCTCTCTCTCTCTCTCTCTCTCTCTCTCTCTCTCTCTCTCTCTCTCTCTCTCTCTCTCTCTCTCTCTCTCTCTTCTCTCTCTCTCTCTCTCTCTCTCTCTCTCTGTCTTCTTTCTCCCCACTCTCCACTTGATAAAATGACATTTGCAATGAACAATTAAACTAGACTGACATTTGATAACCGTCTGATGAAGTGAAATACGCTCTCCCTCCCCATGAAACACCTCAACGTGTGCCTGACATTTGTGGCAGGTGCAGCACTAACAAATAAACTGCTTTTAACCCGCCTGACTTCTGTTTGGATATTTAGTTCCCACTAAACTCTAGCCTTGAAGTCAGAGGAATTAAACATCAACAAGTGGCCACGTTGCTCAAAGATGCAGATTAAGCAGAAAAATAACACCATTGCCTGTCATATGTATTGATCATTTTTAATGACAGTCCCTGATCATTGAAGTGTTTATTTCAGTTTCTACCCCCTCATTCTCCCCCCTGCACTTTATAATACACTTACAATAATAAATTAAACCTAACAAATATTTGATCCCCCCTCTCCCCCTCTCTCTCTCTCCTACTCTCTCCCATTTCTCCCTCTCTCTGCCCTCTCTCTCTGCCCTCTCTCTCACTCTCTCTCACTCCGCCTCCACTCTCTCTCCCCCTCTCTTACTGCCCTCTCTCTTCCACCTCTCTTTCGGTGCCCTGTCTCCCTCCCATCTCTCCCCTCTCGCTCTCACACCTCTCTCTTCCTCGTCCCTCTCCCCTCAACTCTCTCCCCCTCTTATTCCCCTCTCTCACTCTCCCCCCTCCCCCTGTCCTGAAACACCACCACCTATTCAGTGTAGATGTTGACCATCATGGGGACTGGACTCTGGATAAGGGGTGGGGTGGGGGATGGTGATATTTCGTGGTTACGGGAGTAAACGACCTTTCTGTTGTCCTCTGGTGGGAACAGGAGGCAAAAGTCGGCCATCTTGAAACAGGCCGAAAACTCGCCCTCCTCTACCTGTTTCACCTTTTCCCTTTTTATTTCAGATGCAGCACGGAAACAGGCCATTCAGCCCACCGAGTCCGTTCCGACCAGCGATCGCCCGTTCACAGATTTATTAATTTAGAGATATAGCGCAGAAACTAAACTAATATACCAAACATTCCACACCCTCTCTCTCTCCCCTTCTCTCTCACACACTCACCCCATCTCCCTCTCATCCCTTTTGACTAAATATACTAAACTAAATTAAACTATATTAATATTTGATACCCTGCCCCCCTCCACTTTATAATACAATTTACAATATATTAAGCTAATATTTGTTATCCCCTCTCTCCCCCTCCCCCTCCCTATCTCTCCCTCTCCCTCTCTCTCTCTCTCTCCTCTTTCTCTCCCCCCTCCACTGTATAAGAAAACATTAAAAATAATAAATTAAACAACTAATATTTGATACCCCCTCTCCCCCTCTTTCTACCCTATCACTCTCCCTCTCCACCCTTTCTCTCTCTTTCTCTCTCCCCTCTCTCTCACCCTCTCTCAATCTTTCTCTCACCCTCTCTCTCTCACCCCCTCTCTCTTTCGCCTTTTTATCTCCCCCCTGTGATATCACAGTCAGTGAAAATGGTGAGCAAGAATTAAAGCAGGAACTTTTTCAGATTGGAAA
>NW_027601320.1:101865-125633 GCF_053455715.1 Rhinoraja longicauda
AAGTGCCCACGTCTTGGTTGCATCTAAAACACCTATCAGTTGAGTTTAGTTTAAATTTATTTAATTTTTCCGGGGTTAAATATAGTTGCTGCAAAAAATTATACTGTACTAAGCTATACCTCACATTAATAGTATTTTTCATAATATCTAGACACAGTCTTTCCCAACTTGGTTCATCAATAATAATATTAAGATCTGTTTCCCATCTTTGTCTTGCTTTATTAATTCCTATCTTTGGACTAGCTATCTGCAGTAGTTTATACATTGATGATATATTTTTTTTAATTCCCTTACCCTGAATCAAGGATTCGATTCCTTTAATCTGAAATAGAGACATTGAATTACCTAACTTTTCCCTTAAAAAAGATTGTAATCGATAATAGAAAAAAATACTATTCCCTGGAATTTGATATTTATTTCTCAATTGAGAAAATGTCAAAAAGATATTCCCTTCATAGCAATCTCCTATATATTTAATACCCTTCTGTTCCCAGAGTTGTAGTATTTGATTATTCCAAGCAAACGGCAATAATCCATTTTTTACTAATGGAGTTTTAGCTGTTAAAAAAAATCTTTTATCCTTAACTTTATCTGTTTTCAACAATGTATTAATTAAATGTTTTAGCAAAGGTGACTCTTTATCCTTAACTAATATCTTCGCTTCCCATTTATATATAAATTCTTCTGGACAAGACTCTTTTATTTTATCCATTTCAATTTTAACCCATGCTGTTTTTCCACCCTCTTGATAAAAGGATGAAATAGAACTCATTTGCGCTGCCAGGTAGTAATTTTTAAAATTTGGTAATTGCAATCCACCTAATTCAAATTTCCATGTTAATTTTTCCAGAGACACTCTTGGCATTTTACCTTTCCAAAGAAAATTCCTCACAGTTTTGTTCAGTATAGGCAGTGTTGAAAATAAATACTGTATCCTCGGAAAAATATTCATCTTAATACAGTTAACTCTCCCTATCAATGTAATTGGAAGATTCATCCATTTCTTCAGGTCCTCATCTATTTTTTTTATTAGTGGTTTATAATTTAATTTATACAAATTATTTAACTTATTATCTACTTTAACTCCTAAAAGCTTAATGCCTTCTTTTTGCCATTTAAACTGACTTTCTCTTTTACATTGATCATAATTGCCTTCAACAAGAGGCATTATTTCAGTTTTATCTTTATTAATTTTATATCCTGATACTTTCCCATATTCTTCCAGTCTGAAATATAATTTTCTTAAGGATTCCAATGGTCTAGTAAGACAAATTAAGACATCATCTGCAAATAAAGTAATCTTGTGATCTTCCTGGTTAACTTTAAATCCTTTAATATCTAAATCTGATCTTATTAGCTCTGCCAGAGGTTCAATGGCCAATACAAATAAAGCCGGTGACAAGGGACATCCCTGTCTACTAGATCTTTCCAAATTAAATGATTGAGAAGATTGGCCATTTGTCACCACTTTGGCTTTAGGTTGTTTATAAAGAGCTTTTACCCAGTTAATAAAACCATTTCCTAATCGGTACTTCTCTAATACTTTAAATAAAAAATCCCATTCTAACCTGTCAAACGCCTTTTCAGCATCTAAAGCAACAGCTACGCTCAATTCCTTTCTTTTCTGTGCTAAATGTAAAATACTTATAAATCTTGCTACATTATCAGATATTTTCCTTTTTTTGACAAATCCAGTTTGGTCCTCTTTAATCAGCTTCGGTAAATATTCTGCCAATCTCCTTGCTAAAAGTTTAGCAACTATTTTATAATCTGCATTGAACAATGATATTGGTCTATAAGAAGATGCATTTAAAGGGTCTTTCCTTTTTTTAAAAAATTACTGTTATAATTGCCAATGAGAAGGAGTCTGGTAATGTAGATGTTTTCTCCGCTTGATGTATCACTTCCATAAATAGTGGTAACAACAACTCTTTAAATTTTTTATAGAACTCAGGCGGAAAACCATCTTCCCCTGGAGATTTATTACTTGGTAAAGAATATAGTACTTCCTCCACCTCTCTCAAAGTAAAGGAGGCATTTAGTCCCATCTGCTCCTCATTAGAGATTGTTGGTAATCGTATCTTGGATGAAAAATTATTTATCTTAATTTCATCCTTTTCAGATTCAGAATGGTACAGATTAGTGTAGAATTGCTTAAATACCTCATTGATTTCTCTAGGTTTATAAGTAATAATGTTCTGATCTGTTCTAATTGAATTTATTGTTCTTGATATTTGTTCTTCTTTCAGTTGCCATGCCAATACCTTGTGCGCTCTTTCTCCTAATTCATAATATCTTTGGTTAGTTCGTAATATTAGTTTTTCAGTTCTGTGAGTGTGTAATGTATTGTATTGGAATTTTTTATTTGCAAGTTGTGTTTTTTTTGTATCTGAAGTAGTTTTCTGTAAGTCTTTTTCTAATACAGTGATTTATTTTTCTAATCTTTCAGATTCCTTCCTATAGTCTTTCTTTATCTTAGATGAGTAGCTTATAATTTGGCCTCTCAAATAAGCCTTCATTGCATCCCATACAATAAATTTATCATCCACTGAATTTAAATTTGTCTCCAAATATAATTCAATTTGTCCTCGAATAAAATCACAAAAGTCTTGCCTTTTCAATAGTAAAGAGTTGAGTCTCCATCTATACACTGATTGTTCTTTATCTGGCATCGTAATTTTCATTAATAATGGTGAGTGATCCGATAACAATCTACCCTTGTAATCTATTTGTATTATTCTACCGCTTAATTGAGCTGATATCAAAAATAGATCTATTTTAGAATATGTATCATGTCTATTGGAATAAAAAGAGTAATCTCTTTCCTTGGGATGGCTTTTCCTCCAAACATCTATTAAATTTAAACTTTCCATTAAATTCAAGGTTGTCTTCGCTGCTCTTGTCCTTGTCGTTGTCCTTGATGATCTATCCATTACTGGATCTAAACAAAAATTGAAATCTCCCCCTATCAATATATTTTCATGTGCTTCCGCTAGATTTAGAAAAGTATCCTGCACAAACTTCTCATCATCTGTATTTGGTGCATATATATTCATTAAAGTCCACAATTCTGAGAAAATTTGACAATGTACGATTATAAATCTACCTACTGGGTCACTTACAAAATTTTGTATCTTAATTGGTAGCGTTTTCTTAAATAGGATCGCAACCCCTCTTGCTTTTGAGTTAAAAGAAGATGCTACCAAACACCCTACCCAATCTCTCTTTAACTTTTGATGTTCTTTTTCCGTTAGATGTGTTTCTTGTAAGAAAGCTATATCCACTTCCAATGTTTACATCTGTGTTAAAATTCTCTTCCTTTTTATCGGTCCATTTAACCCATTCACATTATAACTTAGAAAATTTAATTTATTCTCCATTCATTCTTTTTTTCCCCCTTCTTCCTTACCTTGTTACCTCTTCGAATATTTACGTTGTGCCGTATTTCAGTGTACTCCCTTCCATCGTCCAGGTACAAAAACAGAAAAGAAAAAAGAAAGAAAGAAAAGTAAACCCTCCCTCTAATGTTGTTAATAAATAAATTAACAACATTACCCCCCTCTATTATACGAGGTGTGGTCCACACCACACTTGTGCCCATGATTATGGTAGAGCATGCGTATTCTCCAACCCCCCCCCCCCCGATATTTCAAGTACTTCTAAAAATTAACTATCCTTAATACAATTGATCCCCTCTATAGTATACAGATCTTGTTAATAATCATTCATTCATGAATCTTCTTAATCAATTCTCGATGGCAATTCTTCAGCAAAATCTTGTGCTCTGACAAAGTCTTTGAAAAATTTATTTTCTCCAATGTTGATCATGATCTTCAAAGTAGCAGGATGCAGTAAAATGAACTTATATCCTTTCTTCCATAAAATATTTTTTGCCTTATTAAATTCTTCTTTCCTGCTCAACAAGACATTACTAATATCTGGGTAAAAGAATATTTTGGTACCTTCATACTCTATTGGTTTTCCCTGTCTTATATTCATTCCGACTGATTTGAGGACCAATTCTCTATCTCGGTATCTTAAGAATTTAATCAACACAGATCTTGGCTTTTGATTATTCGAAGGTTTCGGTCTTAGAGCCCTATGTGCTCTTTCTATTTCCATCGGTCCTTGTTTATCTATTCCAAGACTAGTCACTATCCAATCTTGAAAAAAATTGATTGGGTCTTCCCCCTCAACTCCCTCTGGCAAGCCAACAATTTTAACATTATTTCTCCTGCTGTAGTTTTCCAAGGCGTCCAACTTTTCCACGATCTTTTTGCTTTCAATTGTTGCAGCAGTAATACTATCTTCATTTCTTTCCACTCTAGATTTTAACATTTCGTTTTCCATTTCTATATTATCCACACTGTTTATCACTATTTGAAAATTCTCCTCCATTTTTTTCAAAGTCTTATATATTTCCATATTGTCCTTATGAAGCTCCTTGTTATCTATCCTCAATGCTTTCACTTCCTTTTCCATCACTTTGTGAGCTCCTTCAATTTTCTTGAGCCTTTTAATAATTTCTTCAAGCATCGCTTTAATTTTAATCTCTGAATCTTCTTGATCTCCTTCCTTGTTTCCACTTTCACTGCTAGTTCCCTCCTCGTCACTCGTTTCCGAAACTTGAGCCTCTCGGCCACCAGAGGGCCATGCCTCTGCGCCTGCTGAGGGCTCCTCAAATCCAGGCCCCTGCTCCGTCAGGGCTGTAGGCCTACCTTCGATTTTCTTTCTTGATTCCCTCGGTGGATTTCTTTGCTTCAGTGGCAGCTGTGCTCCCTTCCTTTCTTTCTTGGGGTTCATCAGTACGTTCTTTATATTTTTAACTTTAAATTAAAGTACTTGAATTCTTTTAGTGCGTCTTTTTTTGGTAGTTTAGGGCTTTGTTCTCGGGAGAGCTGAAAAGTTATGTCTACTCAGCCAGACATTGGACACGCCCCCGCGCCTTCGGGTTGTTGATCCGGGATAGGCCGTGATAGTATTAACACCAAGGGGACATGTCAACCATTTCCACTTCGGTACCATTGATGCTGATTTTGCACGTATTGTGCCTTGCTTCATGAAGTCAATAACTACATCATTCATCCTGCTGCCATTGAGGGAAAGATTATTGTCTTGGCACCATGTATCTTAGTTCTCTCTCTCCTTCCAGTGATGGAGGCGAGCAGATTTCTAGGTCTCGTAGTTTGGAGATAGAAGCCACCCCTTCTCCAGCAGACACAGGTACACACGGTCACACGCACAATGTTTGGAATTCAAGAACATAATTACAAACTGTTTTTGGTTTCATATTCTTTTCCACCCAGGTCACATTAGAATTGAATTCCCTATTTTTCACAACGATCTTCGCCCTAACCCTGTATGCATTTCATAAATGGTCATTCTTGTTTTCTGGAGTAGATAATACTGTCTACGAATCAGATATATCTGCGAGAATATTTTACATCTGACCTCAGTCACTCCAAAGTGATTTCTTATCCTGAACGATAATCCGAACGTGATCATCCTTCGGCGGCTGTACTTTTCTCAAAATCTATCCTGCAAAGTTCTCGCAGAAGTCTCGATGTCAGGTCAATATATTCATTTGCCGTTCTTACGAGCTGCGCTGAATGAATGATCTGGTCAATTGTTCGCCTTTGAGAGCCGCTTGATGCGACGGATAAGTCTCGAATTCTGTCTCTGCCCCGAGTCGAAGGTAAGTATCCCGTTCCTTAAAAAAGATAGTGCCAGGCCATAATATTCTACCCGTTCTGGTAGATGGGATTTAGTAATTGGACAGTATACACACAGAGAGTTTTTCGACCTATTTCTACGCTGTGTGACTTAATGACTGTTGGGTCAGTATGTACACGCTTCTCCACACGTGGTATCGCCGTCAGTAGTTATAGCGAGGTTCACCACGATATCCTTGTATGGGCAACTCAGCAGTTGCATTAGGCAGCCAGGTTTAGTTATTTCCGTTGAGTAATAAATGTTGGGCAACAACTGATTTTGCAGCAATATTGAGGTACGCTGATTACACTCTAATCCAGAGAGCGGTGCAACGCCGCAGTTTGCGGGAGTATGCTTTGCGAAACTATAGCACACCGTGCATTTTTTTCGACGAGACCGGAGCTTTGATAAGGTCTTTCATTTCTGACATGAGATACGTTGTCCTCTCAAGCTGATGTCTTCTGAATCTTCTGGATTTATCCTTTTCCCCTCTTTTATTTCAGATTCCCGGCAATAACTGCGGTCCACAATACAGTGAGAGCATTTTACTCTATTCTGTCTCCTGCACACCTTATCTTCTCTGGCATTTGTCGAACTGTTCATTTGCGGTTAACAGCGATTCATCAACTTCTCTTGTACATCAACTTCGGCAGTGTCACGCGGGTAATCTTTGTCCCATCATGGTACTTATATTTCCGTTCTGATCACAGTTGTTACTTATCTCCAGACAGTAGGTTGGTCTGGGTGAGGCTAGATTTATTATTGTCACATGTACCGAGTTACAGCGAAAAGCGTGGTTTTGCATGCTATCCACTCAGATCAGTCATACTATACATGGGCATAATCGACAACATCTCTGCAATTTCTTGTCTTGGGCAGAACTATATCCAAACCACATTCTGATGCATCCCGTCCGCGTGCTTTCCATGGTACATCTGGACATGTTTCTAGAAGTTTTGTCAGTCTCCTCCGGAAGTCGAGTGTGTCTACTTGGTTGTGTGATCTGTGTCGTTGATCCAGGCCACATCGGTGGTAATATTTACCGCAAACAACTTGAGCCGCAACTATTTCCACTTCCGTGCCATTAATCCTAATTTACGCATGTACTCCACTTTACTTCCAGAAATTAATGGACCTTCGTCTTCATGCCATTGACTTCGTCTTGGTGCCCCCTTCGTCTTCATGACATTGAGGGAGAGGCTATTGTTCTGACACAATGTGAGTAAGTTCACTTTCTCTTTCCCGAACTCCGCCTCATCATTGTCCCTGATCCGGCCCATCACAGGGTTGTCATCAGCGAATCTGTTGACGAAATTAGAGAGAACAATGGACAGTGTGAAGAGAGCATGGTAGGGGACCGATAAATCATCCTTGCAGGGCGCCGACGTTGAGCGTCTGTATGGAGGAGATGTTGGCACCTATCGTCGCTGACTAAGGTCCGTGGGGCGTCGAGCCTTGAAAGCAGTGGCAGAGGGCGGAGCACATACCTCGGCCCTGGACACAGGTACACACGGCCACACTGCCCCCCCCCCCCACCCCCTCCCCATCTCACACTGTGGACACAGGTACACACGGCCATACTGCCGCCCCCTCCCCATCTCCCACTGTGGACACAGGTACACACGGCCACTCCCCCTCCCTTCCCCCCACTGTGGACACAGGTACACACGGCCACACTTCCGAAACCCCCCTCCCCATTTCCCACTGTGGACACAGGTACACACGGCCGCACCCCCTTTCCCTCACCAACCCTCCCACTGTGGACACAGGTACACACGGCCACACGGCACAAACCCCCCCTCCCCACCCCCCACTGTGGCACAGGTACACACGGCCACAAACACCCCCCTCCCCACCCCCTACTGTGGACACAGGTACACACGGACACACGGACACAATCTCTTCCCCTCCCCACCCCCCACTGTGGACACAGGTATATATTGCCACACCCCCTCCCCACCCACCACTGAGGACACAGGTACACACGGATACACGGCCACAAACCCCTCCACTCCCCACCCCCAACTGAGGACATAGGTACACACGGCCACACGGACACAAACCCTTCCACTCCCCACCCCCCACTGAGGACACAGGTACACACGGCCACAGGGACACAAACCCTTCCCCTTCCCACCCCTCACTTAGGACACAGGTCCACACGGCCACACGGACACAAACCCTTCCCCTTCCCACCCCCCACTGAGGACACAGGTACTCACGGCCACACGGACACAAACCCTTCCTCTTCCCACCCGCCACTCTGCACAGGTACACACGGATACACGGCCACAAGCCCCTCCACTTCCCATCCCCCACTGAGGACACAGGTACACATGGCCACACGGCTACGAACCCCCTCCCCTCACCAACCCCGCTGTGGACACACGGACACAAACCACTGACCTCCCCCCCCCCCCCCACTGTGGACACAGGTGCTCACGGCCACACGGCCACAAACTCCTCCATTCCCCACTCCTCATTGTGGACACAGGTACACACGGCCACAAACCCTACCCCTCCCCAGCCCCCACTGTGGATATAGGTACACACGGCCACACGCACACAATGTCAAGCTCAGGCCTATTCAGACCTTTACTACCATAATTATCAAACTGATCCTGGTCTCGAGTTAGTTTCCAAACCTGGCCACATTAGTTTTCAGTTCCTTGTTGTCCACAAGGAACTTCGCTGCAAACCTGTGTGTATTTCATAAATGTATATCACCGTTTTCTGGGGTAGAGGGTACTCTAGATTCGGATATATCTGAGAGAGTGAATTACATCTCTTTTCAGTCACTGCAAGGTGAATTTATATTCTGATCTTCTGATCCTATCGTAATCATCCATATACCCATTTATTTAATGCTCTGATGATCTATCCCGTCAGGGCAAGTCCCACAAATCAACGGTAATAAATACACCTGTTGTTCTTAGCAACTTTACACAGTAGAGGGTCTGATCAATTGTTGGTCATCTCACAGCCACTTTATGCCGGGGTTAAATCTCGACTTCTGACTCTACACCGCTGCAAAGGTAAGCATCACCTTCTTTCAAAGAGAGAGAGCCAGGGCATAATATTCTGTGAACCAAGTGCTGGTAAGTGTGATTGAGTATTTGGATACCATTGACACGGAGATTTATTTGACCTGTTTCTCTGCTGTATGACTATGACTGTTGATCCAGTCTCTGCACGTTTCTCCACGTGTGGTATCACCGTCAGTGGTTATAGCAGGACTGTATTGCCATTTCCTTGTGTGTCCGAGATGGGAGGGTGGGGACTTTATTTCCTGGAGCGAAGTAAGCTGAGGGGGTAGTGATATGAACACGTGTAAAATGACGAGAAGAATAGATAGGATGAATGCAGACTCTTTTATCCAGGATGAATAATCAAAAGTCAGATGTAGGTTTAAGAGGAGAGGCGGCAAGATTTACGAGGAACATGAAGGGAAGACTTCATGTGCTGGGGACATGGTATGAACTTTGGTAAGATCATTCACTTCTGACATTACATGTTTTTCCTTCCTGGACGGACGTCATCTGAGTCTTCTGAATGTATTTACTCCTGTATTGCAGATGCCCGGAAATTAATACGGCCCACTATACGGTATCAGGTGTTTTCGTGCGATCATCCTCGTGTGTCCATTCCTCACCTTGTCTTCGCATTTGTGCAACAGTCAATTTGTGGTTAACCCCCGTTCAACACCATATTTTCTATATCAATACTGCTTGTGTTACATGGACAATCTTAGTAGCCATTATAGTTGTTACTTATGTGAGTTCATTAGCTCAGGTGTGGTTCGGCTAGGTCTATTATTGTCACATGTTCCGAGGTACAGTGAAAAGCGTCGCTGTCCATTCAGTTCAGATATGCCATATATGGATACAACCAGTTAATGTCCTGCAGATGGAGCGAGGAGGAAGATACAGAATGCAGAATCTTGTTGGCTATTTCCATGAATCCCTGAATTGTCCGTGTATTTGTGAGAATGAACAACATTTGCTCAAGCCACATTGCTTAATTCTGCTCTCCTTCGAATCGGACAAGTGCAGTTGGAGATTTCGAGTTCAGTGAAAACACAAAGCAAAGAATTTGTGCCAAACATGTTATTTAAGTCTGCAGAAGTGCACGTCTGGAACAATGGATGATGCAATGCTTCTGTAAGCCATGAAACATCCCGCTGGGATCACGTTGTTGTAAACAATTAAGATGAGAGGCGTTTTAGGTTTTAGATTCAGGTTTAAGTTTATTATTGTTACATGTTCCGAGCTACAGTAAAACGCTTTGTTTTGCATGGTATCCAGACACATCACATATACCATATATAGACAGTAGCAGTTCAAACTCGTTGACATAAGATGGCGGAGATATGGAATCACATAGAAAATGAACTGCCAGGGGAGGTATTTGAGGCAGAAATTGCGCCTGAAGAGTAAGACTCCTTCATGAATCGGAAAGATTTAGAGTAATGTGGATGAAAGATGGAGAGGAGGACTTCCGGTGGCGTTATGGACTGATCAAGTCGCACGTCAACTAGCTCCGTGAACATTTCGATCTAGGAAGAGAGGAACGGGACGGGCCCGTTGCAACTTACCGGCAATTTTCAACGAAGGGTGGGTGACGTCATCAGATCGCGACTTTTAATAGTAAATGTCGACAAGTCGCACCCCCCCGTTAAAAACCGTTAAAAAAGGAACGGGTAAAACAAGACCCGTGGAAGAAGAAGAACCAAGACAGATGGAAGCCTCTGCTACAGCTCAAACCTCAGCGTCGGCTCAGGAAGAAATTGCCAAACGAACAACCCGGAATCCACAGCCTAACAAAATTGGATTGGAAGAATTTCGCAGCGTTGTGGGTGATGAGCTTTCAGGTATGAAGTCTCAAGTGGCAAATATGACAGTTGAATTACAAGAGATGAAAGCTGAATTAGTATCCCTTAAAGGAATGAAGGGGGAAATACTATCTACTATTAAGGATCAGTTGGATAGATCAAAGGCTGAAATGTGTGTAATTATGAATGAACACATGGAGGAAGTAACCTCCAAGTTACAAAAGTTGGACTCTGATTTTTCCGGTAAGCTGAACCACATCACGGCGTCAATAGAACAACATGATGAGGCTATAGGTGAGTTGGAAACTTTAGCCGAGACGAGTGCTGAAACTACAAAAGTAGTACTGTCGGAGACTCAGCGTTTTTCTGATTTATTGATGAGATTAACCGAAAAATGTACTGACTTAGAGGGTCATTCAAAACGACAAAATTTAAGAATCCTTGGAGTTAAAGAAGGCAAAGAAAAAGATAAAAACCTTCGTGATTTTACTGCTGAGTTATTACAAGAAGTTTTGAAAATGGATTCAAAGCCCTTGCTGGGTCGAGCCCATAGAGCACTGAGAGCACGGCCAGGTGCTAATGCGCCTCCAAGGCATTTGATTCTGAGGGTGCATAATGCTCACGTTTTAGAAGATATGCTGTCAAGAATTGCTAGTAACAGAGCTTTATCATTTCAAGGCGATGAGATTCGCATCTTCAGAGATTACCCCTCTGAGGTGGTTAAGAAAAGAGCACTGTTTAATGAGACAAGATCTATTCTCAGGAAGATCCCAGCGCTCAGATTTGGTATGTTGCATCCAGCAAAACTTCGAGTGACCTACAATCAAAATGAATCCTTTTTTACTGACCATAATAAAGCACTGGAATTTGCTCGGGAGATCGAAAGGTTGCTGAAGGCTTGATTATGATTTCACGGCTATCTTAATTGGCAGACATCTAATTGGACTTTACAAATATTAAAATTCAAAGATTTAAGCTTAGTGTATATACTATACGAATATTAACCGTAACTAATAATTATTAATTAAAAAACATATATATTTTTATTAATCATTACTAATAAGAAGTATAAGTAATATTTGATTTATGTAAACTTTACTTTGAATACTTAATTGATACACCTTAGATAGAAAAATCGATTTATTATAGACTAATTAGTTTCGGGCCTGCCCCGTTTATCTCTCTTTTTTAAAAAAAAACAAAAAACAATAACTTTGTTAAAAAACAGAGCTAGTATTAATTTTTTTTTTACATCTCACGGAAGTCCTTAGATTTTTTGCCACCTTAGGGTGGCTAACACTAACTGCACTAATTGTAGTTGTAGTTTTAGTTGTCTCTTCTTCTTTCCTGCACTCTTTTAACCTTTTATATATTGATTTTTTTTTTAGATTTAACTTTTATTATTATGTCATTTTTCAGAAATTATATACTTTTGGGAGATATTTCCGGGAAACACTCTACGTTGTACAAAAGATCATCCACCCTTCATTCAAGAAAAATGTTGTAGTCCGGGTGCCAGACCATTTGCTTTATTATAGACTATTTATCGGTTAAGATGCAAGATTCTATTAGGAAAACAGGGGGTACATTTTGTAGTTGGAATGTCAAGGGTGTTAATGAACCAATTAAAAGAGGTAAAGTACTTTCACATTTAAAATCTATTGATGCAGACATAATGTTCCTTCAGGAAACTCATTTTAAAAATGTGGCACATAATAGACTGAAAGGCAAATGGATTGATAAAGTATTTCATTCATCGTTTCCCTTTAAATCAAGAGGTGTTGCTATTTTAATTCGTAAGGGTATACCATTTATACATACTTCCTCTATAGTCGACACTGAAGGTAGATATGTTATATTAGTGGGAGAACTATATTCTACAAAATTGATATTGGTGAATGTCTATGCACCAAATTTTGATAATCTGTTATTTTAAAAAAAAATATTTAATACCATTCCAGAATTTGGACAATATAACTTGATAATTGGAGGAGATTTAAATTGTACATTAGATCCTTATTTGGATAGATCTTCAACTCAAAGGAAATCAAAATCCAAGTCGTGTGAATTATTAAACTCTTATATAAATAGTGCAAATATAAAAGATGTTTGGAGGATTGATAATCCTTCAGGCCGAGAGTATTCATTTTATTCACCTGTGCATAAAACTTATTCAAGAATTGATTATTTCTTGGTGGACTCCAAACTTATTCCTTATACGTATAATTCAAAATATCATAATATTATTATATCCGATCATGCCCCTTTAACATTTAGGGTAAAACTCCAAGGAGTAACGGGGAAACAGACTAATTGGAGATTTAATCCGCAAATCTTAAATGAAAAAGCATGTTATGACTATCTTAAATCGCAATTTGAGACTTTTTTTTACGCAAATGACGTTCCTGAAACACCTGCGTCCCTGCTTTGGGAAACATTTAAAGCGTTTGTGAGAGGATGTATTATTGCTTTTCAAGCGTCTCAAAACAAGAAGAAGCGAGCTGAACAAAATGACCTAGAAAGTCAGATAAAACAGTTAGACATAACAAATGCCATCGCTCCCTCTATTGAAATACATAATAAAATTGCAGCTCTCAAATATAAGTTAAATTATATCCTCTCAGCTCATATTTTAAGGCTTTTTCAATATACTAAACAAAAACATTTTGAATTTGGAGATAAACCACAGAAATTGCTAGCACGTCAACTCCGTAAATTAGAAGATGATTCTACAATTCATAAAATTAGATCAGAAAATGGAGATTTGCTTAAACTACCTAAGGATATTAATCAGAGATTTTTGCAATTTTATCAGTCATTATATTCATCAAAAATAACAGATACTTCTGCGCAGATGCAAAAGTTTTTGCAGGAATGTAACCTCCCTGGTTTGAATGTGAGTGATAGAAATTTACTGGGCGCAGAAATAAATATGAAAGACGTTGAAGAGACCATTAAATCCATGAAAAATGGGAAGACTCCTGGCCCTGATGGCTTAAATAATGAATTTTATAAAAAATTCAGTGGTTTGATCTCTCCACGTTTGCAAACTGTATATAGTCACGCCTTTAAACAACAGAGATTACCACAAACTCTGACTGAATCAACAGTAATCCTCATTCCTAAAAAAGATAAGGATTCTGAAGACCCTGGTTCGTATAGGGCGATAGCTCTTTTAAATACTGATCAGAAGATATTAGCGAAAATCTTAGCTCAGAGATTAAGCCTAGTTATAGATAAATTGATACACCCCGATCAATCAGGCTTTATAGCCAAACGATATTCATTTTTCAACTTGAGACGCTTGTTTAATATAATTTATTCAAATAGACTATTAAATGAAGATTTAGCAATCATCTCGCTAGATGCTGAAAAAGCATTTGATCAAGTAGAATGGCCCTATCTTTTCTCAGTGATGGAAAAATTTCAACTAGGTGAAAATTTTTGTTCATGGGTGAAACTTTTATATACATCCCCAACAGCTAGAATATTAACTAATCAAATGCTGTCATCTAAATTTCATTTAGCTAGGGGTTGTAGACAAGGATGTCCACTATCACCACTTCTATTTGCCCTTATTATAGAACCACTTGCTGAGAGTATTAGATCAAATTCAGATATTCATGGCTATAACACTAAACATACAACCAATAAAATTTCTTTATATGCGGATGATGTATTAATATATATTACAAAGCCAGAAATTAGCATTCCGAATTTATTAAATCTCATAACTCAATTTGGTTCATTTTCAGGTTATAGAATTAACTGGTATAAAAGTGAAATTATGCCAATAATGGAGCATAATCCGGCCATACTTCAACAATTTCCTTTTAAAATTGCCTATGATAAGTTTAAATATCTTGGAATTTACGTGACTAGGAAATATACTTCTTTATTTAAATTAAATTTTCCTCCTTTACTCGCTAAATTACACAGAAATATCCAATTTTGGAAAACACTCCCTATATCATTAGTTGGTCGTAGTAATGCTATAAAGATGATCTTTCTTCCACAGCTACTATACTTATTTCAAGCAATTCCGATCTATCTTCCAAAAAAGTTTTTTTTTTAAATTGATTCAATTGTTACTAATTTTATTTGGGACTACAAGACTCATAGAATAAATAAAAGACATCTATGTAAGTCTAAAATTAATGGAGGAATTGCTTTACCTAACTTTTTATTTTATTATTGGGCGGTTAATATTAAAAATATAATCTGCTGGTTGGATGATTCTGATCAACAACCGGATTGGTTAAAGATGGAGAAAGAGGATTGTTTACCATTCGATATTGGTGCGATCCTCGTAGCTCCAATAAATTTAAATAAAAAAACATATGGAGGTAATCCCATTATACATAGTGTTATCCGTACCTGGAAACAATTAAAGCTTACGTTAAAATTGAGTAAATTATCTGTTTTCCTTCCCATTGCGAATAATCCTTCTTTTAAACCGTCTGTCTTAGATAGAGGCTTTGCTCAATGGAAAAGTTATGGAATCAAAAGGGTGGGAGATCTTTATCATAAGGGAACTTTTCTTTCTTTTCAGGATTTACAGCAGAAGTACGGATTACATGTTAATAATTATTTTAGATATTTACAACTTAGAGATTATGTAAAATCACACATGCAATAATATAAGTTTAGAGGTCCAGAAACACTTGATGTATGCCTGAATCGACATTATAACTCAAATAAATTAATATCTTTTATTTACAATACTCTCCTTGACACTGACATTCCGTCATCAGAATCTTATAGACGAGCATGGGAGGACGAATTGAATCAATTTATAATGCAAGATATATGGGATGAAAGTTTACAACATATACATCAATGTTCATTGAATACTAGACATTCCTTAATACAATTTAAAATAATACATAGATTACATTATTCGAAGACGAAATTAAATAGGATTTTTCCTAGTATCTCTCCTATTTGTGATAAATGTCAATTTCAAGAAGCTAATTTAACTCATATTTTCGCAACTTGTATAAAAATGCAAAACGTCTGGTTGGAGATTTTTAAAATAGTTTCTAAAGTTATTAATAAAAAATTAGATATGGACCCAAAATTAATTATATTAGGATTATCAGAACATACTACAAACTTTACAGTAAGTCAGGTACATTTTCTTGATTACAGTCTAATAACTGCGAAAAAATTAATACTTAAATTTTGGAAAAAACCAATAACCCCCACAATTAAAATGTGGACTACGGAAATGACAGAGACCCTGCATTTGGAAAAAATAAGGTTTGCCTTAATCGACAAACCTGAGTTATTTTTAAAAATATGGTCTCCATTTATTGAATTTTTAGAAAAGTAAATGGGTTTGGCACAGGACTAAAATAAAAAAATTTAAATTAAAAGTTGAAACTTGAGTTAGGGGTTGGATGTACAACTGTGGTTATTGTCTCCCGGATCTACTCCCGTTAATTTTTATTGTTAGATCCTTTTTTTTAACCCTCTTATTCTCTCTCCCCAAGTTTATAGTTTTTTATTTTTATTTTTACTTTCTCTCTTCAAAAATTTTAAAATTGAAGCTATGTAAGAACTTTGTAACAAATGTGTTTTTTCTTATTTCTATTTGTACATATGCTTTTCAAAAATAAAAAATATATTTTTTTAAAAATTAAAAATAAATAAATTTAAAAAAAAAGAAAGATGGAGAGGAGGGATTAGTGTAGATGGGGCACATTGGTCCGCATGGCAAGCTGGCGAAAAGGCCTGTTGCCGTGCTGTAGGATTCGCTAACTCTATGACAAGAGACAGAGCAATGTGGAAGATCCAGAGTGCAGAATATCGTTCGAAGCATTGGTGCGTATTGCAGTGCATCAATTACTTCGATAATTTCTAGTATCGGTAATGACAGAGGGCATTTCGCTTGGGCAGCTTACACCCCAGCGGTATGGACATTGAATTCTCTAACTTCAGATACTTCCTCTCTCCCTCTCTTTCCCCTCCCCTTCCCAGTTCTCCCACTCTCTTCCTATCTCCTACTACATCCTATCTTTGTCCCGCCCCTCCCCAGACATCAGTCTGAAGAAGGGCCTCGACCTGAAACGTCACCCATTCATTCTCTCCTGAGATGCTTCCTGACCCGCTAATTTATTCCAGCATTTTGATATACCTTCTGATATCCGCAATGGTGTAGAGGCGAATTGAACAGTACCCTAATCAATGGAGGGACCGTACAGAACCCTGATAACGAAGGAAAATAAGCTACTGCTTTATCCGGTAGTGTTCGCTTAAAAGCTTCTGTACCTTGTGCATGACTTGAGTAGCGGAAAGAAGAACTGACAGGTTTGGGCAATTCTTCGATTACATTGGCCGTTTTCTTTTCGAGGCAACGTGATGTGTAGATGGAGTCAATGGTGGAACGTCTGGTCCGTGTGATGGAGTAACCTACATTTATAACTCCCTGCAATTTCTCGCGGTCTAGACAAATATGTACACGATCCAAAATGTGGTCCAACCCGACAGTATGCTGTCTACGGTACCTCCCGAGAACATTGTAAGAGTTACTGTTGACATATAACATTTCCTCAGACTCCACCTGAAGTGAAGGCGTTAGGGCGCCTTCTTGGATGTCGCATCAATGTGCTTGCCCCGCGACAGAGTGTTGGTAAGTGTAACGCATTCAACTTGTTCTCAGCTATTTTCAATTCCATAGAATTGGTGCAGATTTGTGCCTGTACTCCAGGTAAAGGAGGTATACCAATGGACTGAAAACGAATCCTTGCAGGGCGCCGTGTTATTCTGGAGGAAGTGTAACCTGTCCTCACTGACTGAGGACTATTGGTGCTAAAATCGAGCATTCAGGGGTAGAATGGGTGAAGATGCCTCTGTCCCGACGTTTGGAGATAATAGACACTCCATCCCCTATCACATAAATGTACGCTGCTGAATACATAATTTAAAGCGCTAGGCTCTTCCTATTTTCAATATTAAACGGGAACTGACATTGGACTAATATTAATCCATAGCTGGTCACATTAGTCTTCATTTGCCTATTGTCTACAAACACATTTGACCCAGCCCAATTTGAACGTAATGAGTTATCATGATTAATTTTCTGGGGTACAGGGTACTGGATGTTCAGATATATTTGCAAGCGTAAATTGCTTCTAATCACAAGTCACTCGATGGTAAATACTTATTCTGAAACTTGTATCCTAAAGTCAACACCCATATATCGGATGTTCAATGCTTTCAACATCTGTCCCGTCCAGGCCGCGCAGAACCCCACATTTACAGTGTCATTCAAATCACATGTATTCTTCCAAACTGCACAGCGTAGATGATGTGATCAATTGTGGTTCCTTTGGCAGCTCCTTCATCCGAGGGATAAATTTCAACTTCAGCCTCTACATGTGATTATAGATAAGGTCAGTCTTCCTTAAACATATAGTGTCGGGGCATAATATTCTGCGGATCAGGTGCTAGTAAATGGGATTTCGTAAATGGATAGTATCATCATCATCATCATCATATATATACAGCCGGAAACAGGCCTTTTCGGCCCTCCAAGTCCGTGCCGCCCAGCGATCCCCGCACGTTAACACTATCCTACACCCACTAGGGACAATTTTGACATTTACCCAGCCAATTAACCTACATACCTGTACGTCTTTGGAGTGTGGGAGGAAACCGAAGATCTCGGAGAAAACCCACGCAGGTCACGGGGAGAACGTACAAACTCCTTACAGTGCAGCACCCGTAGTCAGGATCGAACCTGAGTCTCCGGCGCTGCATTCGCTGTAAAGCAGCAACTCTACCGCTGCGCTACCGTGCCGCCATAGACATAGGTAGATGGTTGGCTCCTTCCTCTGCTGTGTGACTCTATGACTCTCGGACAAATGTGTGCACGTTTCTCTACTTGTGCTATCGCCGTCAGTAGTTAGAGCAGTGCTTCACTATTATTTCCTTGTATAGGCCGAGCTGTATGGAGAGATGAGCACTTTATTCCATGGGGCGCAGGAAGCTGGGTGGAATTATAAAGGTGTATAAGAGTAATAGATCGGATGAATGCGCAGTCTTTACCCAGCACGGGGAAACAAAAATCAGATGTCATAGGTTTATGGTGGGAGGGGATGACTAACAAGGAACATGACGGGAAGTCTTTACACTCAGACGGCGATCCGTGCATAGAACGAGCTATCAGAGGATTGCTTTGAGATATGTTGATTCGAAGATGTAATTTCTACAGTCACAACGTTTGAAAATATAGCTACCATCTTGAAAGTAGCAAGAGATAAATACGTGACCAACTTTCATTATTTGTGTTGAACAATAAACGTTTGTCAGGAATTGATTCTGCAACAATGTCCAGGTGCGCTGACGCGCCAGATTGCACTCTAATGCAGAGTGCGGTCCAACACAACTGTTTGCGTGTTTGCACTTTGCGAAACGATATCACATCGTGCATTTTCTTCAACAGCATCGGAACTTTGACAAGATCATCCATTTGTGACATTAGATGCTCTTCCCCTCTCCACTGATGTCTTCTGAGTCATCTGAGTATTTCCTGTATATCTCTTGTATGTGTCAGTGCCCGGCAATTATTGCGGTCTGCAATGCAGGAGCAGCATTTTTACTGTGTTACTCCTCCTGCCCCAGTCTTCACTTTCTCTTCACATTTATTCAACAGTTTGTTTGTGCTTAACATCCATTCATCACGTCTCTTGAATATCAACACCGTTTGGGTCCATCTTAGCCGCCATCACAGTGCGATCATTCCGGCTCCGATCATATTTGGTACTTATCTCAGATCATTGGGTTTGGTCAGGTTAGGCTAGAAATATTACTGTCACGTGTACCGAGGCACAACGAAAAGTTGCGTTGCCTCCTATTCACTCAGATCAGACATACACTAAATAGACACAATCAGTTCAAACAAATTCATTGGACAGAGCAACGGGGATAATACAGAAGGCAGTATATAGTTCATGACGTAGAATATCATCCTGAGTATTGTTTTTTGTTTGCATGAAAATCTAAATTGTCCGTGTATTTGTAAGAATGCAAAACATTTGCTCAAGCTGTATTGCATAATTCCGTTCTTCGTAGAACTCGATATGTGCAGGCGGAGAATTCGAGCTTTGCATAAACATAAACAAAGATATGTACAGTTGTCGGGAATTTTGAGAATTATGAGGAAGATGATCAGATTATAGTTTGGTTATCCCTGGAGCTCACACATTGGGGAGCACGATGGGAAAGTTAACAAGATAGAATGTGGTTAAAATAGCTATAGCTGAAACATTCTGCTGAGAAGCGGACTTTCTTATCAGTTGGCGGAGGATTGTCCTTTGTAGTTATGTCTAGGTTCTTATCTGTTGCAATCTTGCATTACAGCTGCTTTTGTTCCCACAGTTTCGCAGGTAAGTCTCCCAAAGGTTAACAGATGATCCCCTTTACGTGGGAACTCCATTTGGCGAGTAGAATCTGGACTTTTATGATGTCTACATGTTAGATTTATGGGTGGGAGATTTCTAAACACATGAAACCCAAGATTAAAGTTAACTTTGGGGATTCACAATGATGAAAGGTTACATGACATTGATTAATCATGGTTTATTTCAACTCCACGGGTAACCATTGTTTCATGAGGGTATAACAATCCTCCATTCACTGTAAGATTTTGAAGCAGCTTGACCTTGCTCACACTGTTCCTCGATGTACTTCGCTAAGGCCTTTATTAAACCGACTTGTTCGATGGACTCACCACGGGTCTATGAGTGCTTTATTTTGTGTCTGTGGCTATCTGATGAAAGTTAGATATAGGGTACGGCTAATGCATAAAATCCCCTCCTACGTGTACAAAACATTTATTTAACTGTGCCAACTTGCGCAGGTGACCCGAAGGATGATGCAATCCTTCGATAAACCACGAGACATCATGCTTGGTTTGTGTTGTTGTAAACAATTAAGATATGAGGTGCATGACGTTTCAGCTGTTGTGTCATGTTCACTATTGTCACATGAACCGAAGAACATTAAATTCATTTATTTTTCATGCTATCCAAACTGGTCAGATGTACAATGCAGATTTAATCAGTTCAAGCGAGAGGGCAGAGGGTGTTGGGTCTACGGATTCACACAGGGGTTGGTGGGAATATGGATTTGCACAGATGGTGGTGGGTAAAGAGAATGCGTTACCAAGGGAGCTCGTTGAGGCAGAAGCTATGACAATATTTAAAATACATTTGGACAGGTACATGGACAGAAACGATTTAGAGTGAGTTTGGCCAAACGCTGTAAATGGACCCATTGGTCGGCATGGGGAAGCTGGGTGGAATGGTCTGTTCCCGTACTGTGCGACTGGATGAAAATAGATAGACATACAGAATGCAGAATACAGTTCTCAGAATTGTAGCTTATTGTGGAGCATTATTTTTTAAAACAAAGTCCAATATGTGCAATGGGGAGATACGAATCGAACAGTACCCCAGCATTTGGCCGGTTGTGCAGAAGACCGATAACGGAGGAAAATAAGCTATTCCTACGTCTGGTGATGCGCGCGTTCAAGCTTCTGTACATTCTGCCGAATAAGAGCATGGAGGACAACGACTGACCCCTTTTGGAGATATTTGTTGATGTTGACCTATTGTTCCGAAGCAGCGTGAAATGTAGATGGAGTCAATAGGGAGACGTCTGGTCTGCGTGATGGATTGGGCTACATTTGCGACTCTCTGCAATTTCACCTGGTCTTGTCACAGCTGTTCCAAAACCAAACTGTGATACAACCCGACAATATGCTTTCTCTCGTCGATCTCTAAATGTCTTATAAGAAATACCGGAGACATGCCAATTTCCCCAGTCTCCTTGTGAAGTAAAGGCGTTGGTGTTTCTTCGTGGATTACGCATCAATGTGATTGCTCCACGACAAGTTGTTGGTAATGTTAACGCCATGGAGCTTGAGCTCCCAACCATCTCAATTCCGTGCCATTGATGTCCAATAGTCTCCATTGCTTCCTGAAGTCAGCAACAACCTCGTTTGACGTGCTGACATTGAAAGAGGAGTTATTGTCATGTCATCATGTCATTGGTTTATGGTAAGAAGGCAAGGTTTACAGGGAACCTACCGCGAAGAATTCACACTCAGACGGCGATGCGTGTATGGAACAAGCTCTCAGAGTCGTTAGTTGAGATACGTTGAGTCGAAGCTGGCATTTCTACAGTCACTACGTTTGTAAATATAGCTGACATCTCGATAGTAGAAAGAGATAAATAGGTGACCAACTTTGGTTATTTGTGTTGAACAATAAATGTTCGTCAGCAACTGATTTCGTCAGGAAATGTTCGTCAGGAACTGATTCGCCAGGAACTGATCCAGTTACTGGATCTAGCAACTGATCCACCAGGTGCTGGACCTGCACCAGCACAGTCCAGGTGCGCTGACGCGCCAGTTTACACTAATGCAGAGTGCGGTGCAACACCAGTGTTTGCGTGCTTGCATTTTGCGAAACGGGGCCACATCGTTCATTTGCTTCAACAGCATCGGAGCTTTGATAAGATCATCCATTGTAACATTAGTTGCTCTTCCTCTCTCCACTGATGTCTTTTGAGTCATCTGAGTATTTCCTGTTTTCCTCTTGTAGGTGTCGATGCCCGGCAATTACTGTGGTCTGCAATGCAGGAGCAGCATTTTTACTGTGTTACTACTCCTGCCTCAGCCTTCACTTTCTCTTCGCATTTTTCAACAGTTTGTTTGTGCTTAACAACCATTCATCACGTCTCTTGAATATCAACGCCGTCTGTGTCTATCTTAGTCGCCATCACAGTGCGATCATTCCGGCCCTGATCATATTTGGTACTTATCTCAGATCATTGGGTTTGGTTAGGGTTAGGCGAGGAATATTACCGTCACGTATACCGAGGCACAGTGAAAAGCTGCGTTGCCTCCTATCCACTCAGATCAGACATACCATACATAGATAAAATTAGTTCAAACAAATTCATTAGACAGGGCAACGGAGATAATACAGAAGGCAGTATATAGTTCATGAAGTAGAATATCATCCCGAAAATTGTTCTTTGTTCGCATCAAATTGTCCGTGTAAGAATGAATAACATTTGCTCAAACTGTATTGCATAATTTCGTGCTTCGTGGAACTCGATAGATGCATCGGAGAATTCGAGCTGTGCATAAACATAAACAAAAATATGTACTGTTGTCTTGAAGTTTGAAAATTATCAGGAAGATGAGTAGGTTATAGCTTGGTTAATCCTGGAGCTCACACACTGGGGAGCGTGATGGGAAAGTTGACAAGCTAGAATGTAGTTAAAATAGCTAAAGCTGAAGCATTCTGCTGAGAAGCCGGGTTTCTTATCAGTTAATGGAGGATAGTCCGTTGTAGTTAGTCCAGGATCTTATCTGTTGCAATCTTGCTTTTGGTCACTCTGTTTCACAGGCAAGTTTCCCAAAAGGTTAACAGATGATTTCCTTTACGAGGGGACTCCATTTGGCGAGGAGAATCTGGACATTTGTGATATCTACATGTTAGATACATGGGTGGGAGATTTCAAAACAACAAGAAACCCAAGATTAAAATTAACTTTGGGGAAACACAAAGATGACAGGTTACAGAGACATTGATTAATGGTGGTTTATTTCAACTCCACAGGTAACCATTGTGTGATAAGAATCCTGCAGTTACTGTAAGATTTTGAAACAGCTTGAGCTTGCTCACATGGTTCCTCAATGTACATCGCTAAGGTCTTTCTTAAACCGACTAGTTCGATGGAGTCACCACTGGTCTATTAGTGTTTTATTTTGTGTCTGTGACTATCTGATAAAGTTAGTTATATGGTGCGGGTAAAGCATAAAATTCCTCCCTGCATTTACAAAACATGTTATTTAACTGTGCCGAGGTGCGCAGGTGGCGGCAAGGATGATGCAATCCTTCGACAAACTATGAGATCATGCCGTTTGGTCTGTGTTGTAAACATTTAAGATATGAGGCGCATAGCGTTTTAGCTTTGGGTTATGTTCATTATTGTCACATGTACCGCAGAACAATGAAAATATTTGTTTCTGATGCCTTCCAAACTGGTTAAATGTACCAGACAGAGATGCAAACAGTTCGGCCGCGAGGACAGAGGGTACTGGGTCTATGGATTTACACACGGGGTGAGGGTGGGAAAATGGACTTGCACAGAGGATGGTGGGTATATAGAATTAGCTGCCAAAGGAGATCGTTGAGGTACAAGC
>NW_027601320.1:126133-137929 GCF_053455715.1 Rhinoraja longicauda
GAGAGAGAGAGAGAGAGAGAGAGAGAGAGAGAGGGGGGGGGGAGAGGGAGAGAGAGAGAGACGGAAGAGAGAGGGAGAGGGGGAGAGAGGGGGGCGGAGGCCCACCCACCCTACCCCTGACCGGTCCCCAGTGCGGAGGGCGGGAGGGTGAGAATGAGGAGGTAGAAACTGAAATAAACACTTCAATGATCAGGGACTGTCATTAAAAATGATCAATATATATGACAGGCAATGGTGTTATTTTTTCTGCTTAATCTGCGTCTTTCATTGGGTGAATGTGAGGGGCTGGGGGTCCTGGAGCGGGGCCGGCGATGGGATCATCCGCCCGGGACTGACAGCTGGAAGATGCGGCGGTGAATGTGAGGAGCCGGAGCCCGGAGCGGAGAGACTGCGGCCGCCCTCTGCGATGCGCTCAGGGCGCGGGTTTATTAATGAGCCGCAGCGCTGAGGTGAGCGGATATTTCACCGCGCTCTTCACCTGCTCCCTGAACTTGGACTGGGTCACCGCGTAAATAAATGTGTTGGTGCAGCAGCTGAGATCCCTCAGCAAATACCCGACGTCGATAAAGATCCGTTGGGAATCATTCCTATCATTCCCAATCCCTGTGATCTGATAATAGACGAAGTTTACAACAAACGTCAGCCACAGGAGGATGAAGCTGCCGGAGATGGTGAAGAGTAAAACCACAGACCTCCTCCTGCTCTCCATCTCCGGGTCACTGCGCTTCTCCCCCTTGCTCTCACCCCTCAGCCCCTGACGGACCCGACTGGCCACTAAAATGTGCCGGACTGTCAGAGCGTTGAGCAGCAGGATCACAGCGAAAGGGAGGAGCGGAGTTAAAACCGTGTCGATCCAGTCAAATGCCACCCACCCGGGGTCAGTGAAATAACTGTCCACCAGGTCACAGCCCCACGGGACATTGTCGATGGTTGTCCAGGGTTCCCGTGTGAAGTAGCGGGGAACGTTTTTCAGACAGAGCAGAACGCCGGCTGTTGCGAGAACCGCAGCCGCAGTTTTCCCGGTGCAATATTTAGTTTTCAGCTTCTGGCAACAAATGGCGACAAAGCGATCAAAGGTGAAAGTGACGGTGAACCAGACAGAACAGTCTGTAGCTGAATACCTCAGTACATCGTTAACACTGCACACAGGGGTGATGGACAGGAAACTCCAATAAAAGTAATGAGATCGGATCCGATACAAAATGACCTCGGTGATCAGGGAGAGTAGATCGGCCGCTGCCATGGCCACCAGGTAGCGAGTGGTGCAGGTGGAGAGGCCGCACTTTCCCCGGGACAGGATCACAATCGCCACTAAATTCACTGCGGAAAGAGAAGGGGACGGACACTGGGCATTACTGAACACGGTCTCCGGGGCTGAACACCGGCTCCACTTTCAGCTGGAGATCAGGAGTGTTGGAGTCGGTGCGCGGCTACAGGTTTAACAATGTCAGACCCGGCTCCGACTGTGCCCGACCTGCCTGCTTCAGGGGAGAAGAGATAAGGCGACGGGCGGGGTAAAGGGCGGGGAGGGAACGAGCAGCCGCCCGCTACAATAGGCGGAATGGTCCTGTCTACAGTTAACCCGCTCACAGTCTCTGTTGGGGCCGGTTTCACAGACTTAACCGTGACCGACCGCGTTTAACCAGGGCTCTGGGAACTCGACATCTGATGGGAACGAGGAGTGTTCCAGAGGGAAGGCAGGGACAACTTAGGATCCGGCAGCAGAGCGGCTCCGTTAATGGATTCATTCCTCAGTTCGGTAACAACACACGACGGTAGATCCGCGGCCACCGGTTCAGGAGATCGATCCAATTATTGACCAATAGGCGGTGGAATCCGACTGTGACAGAATCGACAGTGAGACGTGTCCACAGGAGCGGGTGTTCACTCTGATCAATAACTCAGACACAGTAAACTTCACAATGTAAATCCCTTCACAGTCACACCGTCCCGGAGAGCTGCGTGTCCCGTGCACTGGGACAACTCTGGGCAAGATCCCACTGAAGGCAAGAACGACATTCTAGTGGGTCCGGGCAGTGGGAGAAAGAGAGGGTTAGTTTAGGCTGTCTGAAAATGAGAAAAATCACAGCGTTAATTCAAGGATATTTCTCTGTGAGGATTGATACTCTTCACATATTCTTGTACAACGACCATCAGTTGGGAATCTAGTAACATGATCAAAATCAGGTCAACACCGGTTAACGGACGGAGTTATAAAACTTGAATTGTTCTGCTCACTTACCAGGGACTCCAACGGCAGCAATGATCACGTACAAGATTTTCTCCACGGCGTAATATTCATTCAGCTTCTCACTGTGCATGTTCTCTGCCCAGCGACGTGAGCCCCCGTGAGCCACCGGTAATCTCTCGGAATGAAATGCCGGGGCAGAACATTCCCGGAGATTTTATACCATTTTCCGTCTCCACCGGGACAGCGAAGTTTCAACAGAGTTAAAAAATAGAGATTTTGAAATGATTCGCAAACAGATGACATCAGCCAAGTGAAATCCCTGCTGAGACAGGTCGTGATTTATTCAGGGAATTGATTGAGAAACTCCAAAGACTGGGAATGGTGGCGATACTGAGGGATGGAAATTGGGAGCGGCATTGTTCCAGTAAAGGGGATATTGTTTCAAACTCCATCAGGTCCAACTCCCCGCCTCATGTTGTTTGTCAGATTTCATTCAATCCGTTTCACTCACTAAGGCAATCCCAAATTCCAGGGACCCTCTCAGGGCTTCTGGTGCCCGGTTTGAAGGTGGACTGGGCGACATTTGTCCACAGGTTGAGGAATTAGATCAACAGATCACCTCGCACTAAAGTGGCCCCTCCACTCTGCTTCACCACTCAATATGATCGCGGCTTAACTGATTGCAACCTCACCCCCACACTCCCGGCGAGGCTGGTAACCATTCACCCCTTGCTTGCCTGCAGTGGGGCTGATTTTGCGCCGGGACAATAACATTCTCTGCCTTCGTCACCTCTGAGCAGGAACGACCGAAAGACTCACGACACTCAGAGAACAGAAACATTGTGGCTTCAGAATTGTCCGAAACCCAAATAAAACAGCGAATGATGCGGCACATCTCACTCCTCCCTTTCTCTCTCCCTCCATCCTTACTGCTGTCGCTCTCTCTGAACTATCACTCTCTCCTACCATCTCTAATCTTCCCCTCGACGCCGCCATCTCTCTGTCAACCGCTCTCTCCTAACCCACCCCCTCCTTCTCACTCCCATTGCATTTATCCCTCCGTTTATTTCTATCTATCTGACCCTTCCATCGCTCCGTTTTGCCAACCCACGCGATCTGAACTCCGCTCTCTTTTCATGTTCCCACTCTCCCTTTGTTACTGAACTCTCCCTCCATCTCTTCTTTCGTCTTCTCCGCTATCTCTTCCTTTCATCACTGTACTCCCTATCTGTCTCTCTCTTTTCCCCAACACTCCTCCTGCTCGCCCTCACCTCTCTCTCCAAGGCCTTTCTTGCGAAGTGCGGTTAAAACGGCCAGCCACCATGGAATGTCTCTCTACCCCGTTCCCTCACACTTCAATAGCCCTTCCAGGTGAGGCTGATGTTCACATGCACCTCATCTAATCCCTTCTATTGCATGCGGTGTTCCAGATATGGTCTCCTTTGCATCGGCGTGATCAAGTGGAGACTCGGCGACCGTTCGGCCCAACACTTACCGTCGTTCCGTCAAGGCCTCCCGGATCTTCCCGTTGTAACTCGCCTTCCCACACTGACCTTTCTGTCCTTTGCTCCCTCTATTGCCAGACTGAAGCTACATGCAAACTGAAAGAACGCCACTTCATATTCCGCCCTTGGTGCCTTGCAACAATAGACTATAGACAATAGGTGCAGGAGGAGGCCACTCGGCCCTTCGAGCCTGTACGCACCGCCATTCAATGTGATCATGGCTGATCATTCACAATCACTACCCCTTTCCTGCCTTCTCCCCATACCCCCTGACTCCGCTATACTTAAGAGCTCTATCTAGCTCTCTCTTGAGTGCATTCAGAGAATTGGCCTCCACTGCCTTCTTTCAGGCAGAGAATTCCTAAAGGTATGAACTTTGAATGATCCAATGTTAGGTAACTAAGTGCAAATTCCCACTCCCCCCTCGCTCTTCCTCGTGCTTCATCCGGACTCGCACCAATACATCCCCTCCACCACATCTTCAATCGATATTACTTCCTCTTTCTTTATAATTCCATCCTGCTCAACCCTTACCTCGCACCTGACAATGAAAACGGTATTCATCCGCTCATCGTTCAACTCGCTTTGTCCTGCTGTTCCCTCGTCCCACCACAATCAGTCTGAAGAAAGGTCCCGAACCGAAACTTCACCCATCCATGTCCTTAGCAGGGTTAGCCAGTTCGGCGTGCCCTCTACAACTCTCACCAACATCTACAGATGCACCATAGAAAGTATTTTATCAAGATGCATCACAGCTTGGTTTAGGAACAGCTCCATACAAGAACGCAAGAAATTGCTGCGAATTGTCCAGACCATCACACAAACCAACCTCCGTTATATTGACTCAATTTATAAACCACGCCGCCTCGGCAAGGCCAGCAGCATAATCAAGGACGAGTCGCACCATTGCCACTCCTGCTTCTCCTCTGCCCCATCAGGCAAAATGTATAGAAGTGTGAAAATGCACACCTCCAGTCTCAGGGACAGCGTCTTCCCAGCTGTTATCAGGCAACGGAATCATCCCACCACAACGAGAAAGCAATGCTGAACTACTATCTACCTCTTTGTTGATCCTCGGACTATCCTCGATCGGATTTTGCAGGCTTTACCTTGCACTGAACGTTATCCCCTTATCATGTATCTATCTATACTCTGTAAATGGCTCGACTGTAATAATGTATTTTGTTTCCACTGACTGGGTGGCACGCAACAAAATCATTTCACGGTACCTCGGTACACGTGACAATAAACTGCACTGAACTGACATACTCAACTAGATTTCTCCAGAGGTGCAGCCTGACTCGCATTGGATATTGATTGTGTGTGACAGTGCGAGTGTGCGAGTCCGTGCAAGAGTGTGTTAGCACGTGTATGCGAGTGCGAATGTGTGAGATTGTGCAAATAAGTCGGTGTGTGTGCGTATGCGTTAGTGTATGCGGTTGCAGGAATTTCAATGGTTCAGTGATACCTTATTATCACGTACCCAGGTAGAGTGAAATGCTTAGTTTTGCAGACAACCCGGTAACATCATGTAGAAGACCTCACCTAGGCAGTACAAAAGTGTCGCCACATTTTGACGCCGACAAAGTTACAAACGTTGGCCGGATAGTTGTATCTCCAGCCTGCCGCCGCACCGCGGGTCGCCCCTTCGTTCTCGGCGGCCTTCCTCGCTCTCCGACGGTCCACCTCGCTCTCTGCGGTTCCTCGCGGCTCCCACCTCGCTCCCGAGGCGCCGTTCTCATCGCCATCCGCGGTGGGCGAGCCGGGCCGACTGAGGGGCTTGGCCCCGCTCACCGAGAACACTCCCGGCGACACTGCGCTGCGCTGCTCGACGCGAACATCCAAGGATACACTCAATCCCAAAATGTGCACGTGTGCATGCGGGTCTAAGTGTGAGAGAGCGGTAGAGTATGTAAGAGTGCCTATATTTGTGTTTGTGTGTGTCTGTGCGAGTGCGTGAGTGTGCGTGTGAGTGTGTGAGCATTAGTAAGTGTGGATACAAGTGCGATTGAATGTATCTGTGTCTCTGAGTGGGAGAGTGCATGTGGGTTTGTGAAGGACAGTGTTTGCGTCTGTGCGTGTGTGTGGCTGTTTGTGAGAATGTGAGAGAATATGTGGGATGTGAGTTTGCCAGTGTGTTTGAGTATGGTCAATAGTCAATAGTCAATAGTCGTTTATTTGTTACATACACATAAATGTGTAGTAAAATGAAACATTACCCGCAGTTGAACAATAAGACCAATAAGATTAATCAATAAAAATGCAATAACACATACAATCACAACTAACACCAAACAAAAAGAAACAAAAAGAAACATCCATCACAGTGAGTCTCCTCCAGTCCCTCCTCACTGTGATGGAAGGCCACAATGTCTTTTTCTCTTCCCTGCCGTCTTGTCCCGCGGTCAGGCTGTTGGAGTTGCCACGTCGGGGCGGTCGGGGCTCCCGATATTGAAGCCCCCGCTGGGCGGTGAAAGGTCAACGGCCTATTTCAGGCCGCGCCGGATGGTGAAAGGTCCGTGGCGGGCCGACCCAAGCCCCGCGATTCGGGGCGGGCGAACACGCTGCCTCTGCCGCTGCCGGAGCTCCCGATGTCGGCCCCCACCCAGGGGCCTGCGGGCTTCCGACATCCACGCGGCCCGCGCCGGAGCCTCCGGAGACGAGTCGCAGCCGCTCCCGCAGCATCCGCAGGCAGCCAGCGCCGCAGGTGGTGAGTCCGCGCCGTGGGCTCTGCGAACCAGAGACCCAGGTGTTCCCAGGTGAATGGCCGGTGGTAGGCCGCAGCAGGAACGGAGACACGACACAGAACAAAGGTCACGTCTCCGTTCTGGAGAGAGAATGTTACAGTTCCCGTTCCCTCCCACCCCCCAACATAACATACAACACTACATCATATTAAACTACAATTCAGACAAAAACAACAAAAAACACAAAAGACAGACGGACTGCAGGCAAGCTGCAGCTGCGACGGCAGTGTGTGTGTGTGTGTGTGGGAGAGTATATGATGGTGTTGTCAGAGAATGTGTTCGTATGTAACTGTGTGCGAATGAGTGCGTGTCTCTTCGTGCTAGTGCGTGTGAATATCTGTTAGTGTGAGTGCATGTGTACGTGTGATTGTATGTGAGAATGTGTGAGAGTATATTTGATTGTTTGTGATTGCATTTGAGAGATTGCGTGTGTCTTCGTGCACGGCTATGTGTGTGTGCGTGTTTGACTGTGTTTGAGGGTGTAACCATGTGTGTTTGTAATGATGTAATGGCATACTGTGGGTTTTAGTGACGACGTGACACGCTGTGGGGCATTACTGATGGAGTGACACACTGTGCAGTGGATCTGATGGAGTGACACAATGTATGGTAGTAATGGTGGATTATCACAATGGATTGGTACAGATGGAGTGACACACTTTGAAGTTGTATTGATGAAGTGACACACTGCGCAGTAGTACTGATGGAGTGACACACAGTGCAGTGCACTGATGGAGTGACACAATGTGGGGTAGTACTGATGGAGTGACACAATGCGCTGTAGTACTGAGGGAGTGACACCAGTTGATGCAGTACGGGTGGATTAACATACTGTGGTTTGGTACAGATGGAGTGACAAAATTTGCAGTAGTACTGATGAAGTGACACACTTTGCAGTTGTTCTGATGGAATGATACACCGTGGGGCTCTACTGATGCAGCGACACACTGCGGGTAATACTCATGGAGTGGCACAATGTGTAGTACTGTTGTTCTGACAAACTGCGGAGTAGTACTGACGGAGTGACACACAGTGGAATAGCACTGATTTAGTGACAAATTGTGAGGTCATTGCATCAGTACTACCACGTAGTTTGTCACTCCGTCAGTACCACTTTAGTGTGCACTGCATCCCGTGGGGTAAAACTGATGGAGTGACACGCTGTGGTGCAGGACTGATGGAGTGACACACGGTGCGTATTACTGATGGAGTGACACACTGCGTGGTTGTACTGACGGAGTGAGATACTTCGGTGTAGTGCTGATTGAATGACACACTGGGGGTAGTGTGGAAAGAATGGCGCACAGTGGGCTGGTACTGAAGTATTGACCTAATCTTTGGTGGTAATGTCGGGTTGCACATTGTGGAATGGTAAGGTCTGACGGTGGGGCAGTACAGATGGAGAGTTACACTGATGGGTAATACTAATTGAATGAGTCTGTGTGGTTGTACAAAATGGAATAACAAGCTTAAGGCAGTACTGATGGAGTGCATCACTGTGGTGTAATACTGATGGAATAACATATTGTAGGGTAGTACTGATGGAGTGACACGCTCCAGTGTTATACTGATGGAGTGTAACACTGTGGCGTAGTACTGGTGTAATGACGTACTGTGGAGGAGTATTGATGGAATGACACACTGTGGAGAAGCACGGATGTAATAGCACATTCTGTTGGAGTGACGCAGTAATACTGATGGACTGACACACTCTGCGGTAGTACTGTTGCAATGAAAAACTGTGGTGGAATAGTGATGGAATTACACACTATGGAGTCGCTGCAATGGGTTAGCACACTGTGGGGTAATGCGGATGGAATGGCAGATTTGAGGTAGTCCTGATGTTGTGAAACACTTCGGGGAGTACTGATGGAAGAACATACTGCGGGGAGCATTGATGGAATGACACGTTCTAGGGTTGCACTGGAGTGACATGATGTGGGGCAGTGCCGATGTAGTGTAACAATATGGAGTTGTATTGATGCAGTGAGACACTGTGCGGTTTCACCGACGGAGTGACACACTGAGCGGTAGTACTATTGTGATGACAAACTGTGGTGTAGTACTAATGCAGTGACACACTGTTTGATAATACTGATGGAATGACACAATTTGTGGCAGCACTTATGGAGTAACCCACTGTGATAGTCCTGATTGAGTGATAAACATCGGGTAGTGCTAATGGCGTGAGGCATTGTGGGGAAATACTAATAGAGTGAAACTATGGGGAATTACTGATGGAGTGATACAGTGAGATAGGGCTGATGGTGTGACATACTGTGGGGAATACTGATGGAGTGACACTGCGAGGATGTATGATGGTTGATACTGTGGTGTAGTACTGATGGAGTGACACGCTGCGTGGTAGTACTGATGGAGTAATAATGGATTGTTCTGATGGAGTGTCGCACGCTGGCGTAGTACTGATGCAATGATAACCCGAGTGATATTCCTGATGGTGCGATGCTCAATGGGGAGGCACTGATGAAGTGGCACAGTGTAGGGTAGTACAGATAGAGTAGCAAACTTTATTTTATTACTGATGCAGTGGCACACTGTGGGCAGTGCTGGTGGAGTGACACACTTTGTGGTAGTACTGGTGGAATGGCACACTATGTGGCAGTACTGACGCAAGAGCATACTGTGGGAGAGTCCTGATTGTGTGATACCCTGCGGTGTAGCACTGTTGGATAGACATATACCAGAGTAATACTGGCGGATTGAAACACTGTGGGGTAGTACTGATGGAAGGACTCATTGTGTAGTACTGATGGAGTGAGACACCGTTGGATAGTACTAATAGAGTGACACCCAGTGTGGTAGTACTAATGGAATAATACACAAGGTGGTACTGATGTTGAAAAACACTGTGGGTGTGTATTGATGGAATGGTATATAGTGCGGTAGTACCAATGAAGTGACACGCCCTAGGGTTGTACTGATGGAGTGACATAATGTGTTCTAGTAATGATCGTCTAACACACTGTAGGCTTGTATTGATGGAGTGATGACCAGTGGGGTAGTATTGATGGAGTGACACAATGTGGGCAGTACAGATGGAGCAATACACTTTGGGATTATACTAGTGAAGTGACAACCTGTGGGCAGGTACTAATGGAGTAAAACATTTTGGTGTATTACTGATAGAGTGACACAGTGTGCGGTATTACTGATGGAGGAACAAGCGATATGGTCGTACTGATGTCGAGGCACACTGTCGGAGAGTATTAATGGTGTGAAACTAAATGGGGCAGTACTGATGTAATGATACATTATTGTGTAGTTCTGATGGAGTGACACATTGAGGGGGAGAACTGATCGAATGACACACTGTGGGATAGTACTGATGGAATGACTATCCATTTACTAGTACTGATGCAATGGCATTCTATGGGATAGTACCGAATGAATGACACGTTGTGATGCAGTAATGATGGAGTAACCGACGATGTGATAGTGCTGATGGAGTGACACGCTGTGGGATAATACTTATGGATTGGCATCCTGTGGGGTAGTACTGAAGGGCTGGTACATTTTGGGGTAGCACTGATGGAGTGACACATTCGATGGTATTATTGAAGGGGTGAAAAACTGTGGGTAGAACTGATGAAATTACATACTTAAGGTGGTACTGACAGAGTGAAACACCGTCGGGAAGAAATGATGGAATGACATACTGTGGGGTTGTACTGATGAGAGTGACACGCTCTTGGGTATTACTAATGGAGTAACATGTGGTACTGATGGAGTGAGACTGTGAAGTAGTATTGATGGAGTAACCTAACGTAGGGTAGTACTGAAGTAATGGCGCATTCTGGGGTAGTACTGATGGGGTGACACACTTTGCGGTAGTACTGTTGTTATGACATAATGTGGGATGGAATTGATGGAGTGACACTGCGGTGGCATTGGTGGTGCGACGCACTGTGGGGTAGTACTGGTGTAATGGTATACTGTTGGATAGTACTGATGGAGTGACGCACTGTGGCGTCGTACTGGTGGAACGGTATACTGTGGGATTGTACTGATGGAGTGACATCGGCGAGAACAAGCGCAACATCGGCGATCGTTTCGCTGAACAGCTCCACACAGTTCTACCTGATCTCCCGGTTGCTCAGCACTTTAACTCACCCCCGCTCCCCATTCCAAATCTGAACTTTCTGTCCTGGGCATCCTCCATTGTCAGAGTTAGGCCCAGCGCAAATTGGAGGAACAGCACCCCATGCTTCGCTTGGGCAGCTAACATACCAGCGATATGAACATTGACTTCTCTAACTTCAATTAGCCCTTGCTTCCCCTCTCTCTCCATCCCATTCCTTCCCAGCTCTCACACCAGTCTCACTGTCTCCAACAAAATTCTATCTCTTTCCCGCCGACCTCTCTGACATCAGTCTAAAGAAGGGTCTCGATCCGAAACGTCACCCATTCTTTCTCTCCAGAGATGCTGCCTGTCTCATTGAGTTACACCAGCATTTTGTGTCTATCTTCCATTTAAACCGGCATCTGCATTTCTTTCCTACAAGAAGTACAAGGCACGGCAGGACTTTCGGCAAATAATAGCTGTGCCGAACATGAGACGACCAACCTTACCTGCCTGCTCACAATGTATATCCCTTCATTACCTGAAAATCTTAGCTTGTCTTAAATATCACTATTGTTACTGCGTCCAACACCAGTGGAGTTGGTGGTAAGATTTTAGGACCCGTTATACATGATGATGTGACAGAGTATTTATAAGTGCACGATGAAATAGGCATAAGTTGGCATGGCTTTGTGAAGGGAAGGTCGTGTTTGATAAATTTGCTGGAATTATTTGAAGAAGTAAATAGCAAAACAGCCAAAGGAGAGACAGTAGGTGTTGTTTACTTTGATTTTCAGAAAACCTTTGACCAGGTGTCACAAGATGGCTGCTTAGGAAGATGAGAGCCCACGGTGTCAAAGGGCAGATACCAGCATGGATAACTGGTTGGCTGGATGGCAGAAGACAAAGAGTGGCAATAAAGGGGATTTTTTTCTCTTTGGCTAACAGTAACTAGTGGAGATCTTCAAGGATCGGTGTTTGTCCGCTACTCCGCATTTTATATTATGATTTGGATGAGGGGATTGAAGGCTTTGTGGCCAAGTTTGCGGATGTTACGAAAAGAGGTGGAAGGGCAGGTAGTTTAGAGAAAGCATGGACTCCGCAGAAGGACTTGGACATGTTGGGGGAATGGGCAGAGAAGTGGCAGATGGAATATAGTGTAGCAAAGTGCGGAGTATTTTGTAGTAGGAATAATGGCGTAGACTATTGTCTAAGTGGGGAAATAATCCATAAATCAGAAGTGCAAAGGGACTTGGGAGTGCTGGTTAAGGA
>NW_027601320.1:138429-145779 GCF_053455715.1 Rhinoraja longicauda
GTCACAGCGTCATGGAGTCATGCAGCACGGAAATATCCAGCCCAACTCGCCCGCTCCAATGCAACTTACCCCTTCTATCCAGTCCCACCTGCCAGCGTTTGCCCCATATCCCTCTCAACCCGTCCCATCCACGTACATGTCCAAATGTTTCTTAAACGGTGCACTAGTACATGCCTCTGACAGCCCGTTCTATACACCCACGACCCTGTGTGTACCAGGACATTCTGGGTTTTTTTATGTGCGAGACTTGTAGCCTATGTCTGTCTTTCCTCATATAGGCACAGACACAAAGTAAACCAGCTCGGAGTTCAGAGGCGGTTCCATCTAACAAGTCGGTTCATTAAAGGCCTTATCGACGCACAAAGGGAAGCACTCTGAGGAGACCCACCTCTCTCTCCTCTCCTGTCCTCTCTCCCCCTCTCCTCCCTCTCTCCCCCTACCGCCTCTCTCTCTCAAACACCTCTCTCTCTCCCCCCTCTCCAATTCTATTATCAGTTATGACCTTATGACAAACGGGGGAAGGATTGCGGAGTGGAGGAGGTGTGTGGGAAAGAGAAGGGGAGTAGTGTGTGAATGAGAGGAGTGGGGAGAGAGAGTGCGGTGGAGCGTGGGGAGAGATATGGGGGAGTGTGGGGAATGTGAGAGGAGGAGTGTGGGCAGAGAGGGGGATGTGTGTGGGGAGAGAGACGAGGAGGCATGTGGGGGAGAGAGGGGGAGGAGTGTGGGGGAAAGAATGGGAGGAGTGCTGAGTGTGTGGGGAGAAAGCAGGAGTGTGGGGATGGAGAGTGGGAGGAGAGTGGGGAGAGAGGGAGTGCGGAGAGAGGGGGATGTATATGGAGAGATAGATTGGAGGAGTGTGGCAAGACAGAGGGGAGTGTGGGGAGAGAGTGGGGTGACCACACTGATATTGTCACTGCTTATCTCCCTTGGTAGACCGATCCAGGAGGTGAAGGCACACGGGGTTAACAGTGACTTGATCGCATGAATTCAGAACTGTCTGAATGATAGAAGACAGAGGGTTGTGGTGGAAGGGCAATATTCAGGCTGGATGTCTGTGACCAGTAGTGATACACAGGGATCTGTGCTGGGACCTCTGCTGTTTGTGATACACATAAATGACTTGTGCATGAATATACACGGGTTGCTTTGTAAGTTTGCGGATGACACCAAGATTTCTGGGGTTGAGGAATGTGAGGGAGGCTGTCTCAGTATTTAGTGGCGTATAGATCAAGTAGAGAGATGGGAGGGGTGGGGGAAATCACAGATGCAAATTATTCTGAGCAAATGAGAGATGTTGCAATTTGGGACGTCAAATGTGAGTTCAAACTATATAATTAATGGCATGACCCTTAACATCAGTGATGTATAAAAGTATCTTGCAATACAGGTAAACAGCTCCCTGAATGTGATAACGGCAGTGGACAGTTGTAAAGAGGCATATGGTAGTTTCGTTCATTGGTCACGGAGTGGTGGTCTATCTCAGGGATTGGTGCTGCGCTCATTGTTGTTTGTCATCTGTGTCAATGAGTTGTCTGAGAATGTAACGGACTAATGTATAAGTTTGCAGTTGACACTGAATTAGGTGGTATCACAGGCATTGAAAAATGATTGGCAAGGTTTAGAGCAGGAACTTTTTCAAATTGGAAAGTGGGCTGAGAAATGGCAAATGGTGCTTCATGCAGATGTGTGAGATTTTAAATTAGGGAAGACCAGCCAGGGCATGATCTTCACCGCGAATGGTAGTTAGCTGGGTAGTGTTGTAGAGCAGAGGGAACTCAGAATAAAAGTACATAGTTGCAAGAAAAGGGACGTAACAGGGGGATAGGGCGGTGGGGAAGGTTTTTTCCCCACTGTCTTCATCAGCCAGTGAATAAAATTTAAAAGTTGGAAAGTTATGTTCAGTTGGGCAAGACTTTGTTGAAGACGCACTTGGATACGTCACCATGTTTAGGAAATATGCCACTAATTTGTAAAGAGTGCAGAAAATAATTTCAACACGTTGCCAGAAAACAAAGGTCGGAGCTACAGGGAAATGTTGGGCTCGCCAGGACTTTATTCCATTGAGCGCAGCAGGCAGTGCAGTGACCTCATAGAGGTGGACAGTGTAATAGGTAACGTCATAATGGGAACACTAAGACATTTGGACAGGTACATGAGGGGAATGGTTTAGAGGGAGATGATCCATATGCCGGCAAATGGGAATAGTTCAGATGAACTAAAATGCACCACCCCTCCCCATGAAACACGGCAACCTTTGTCTGAAATTTGCGTCAGGGACAGCACTAACATACAAACTGCTTTTAAATAGCCCTTGGATATTTTATTACCACAGAACTCGAGCCTTGAAATCAAGGAAATGAAACATAAATAGATATCCATATTTCTCAAAGATGCAGATTAAGCAGAAAACATTATAATTGCCTGTCACATACATTGGTCATTTTTAATAACAGTCCCTGATCATTGAAGTGTTTATTTCAGTTTCTATGAGTGCCAGGTTTGCACTGCATGATGTGAGATATGCTCTCTTGAATTACATGATAAATAAGCACATAAATGAAGTCTGTGTGTGTGGCAGCTTTGTCTGTGCCGCTGTGTGGACAGCCCAGACGGATGAGTTGGTCATTTACTCTCAGACCGACCTTGCTGTCTGGTCTGTGAGTTTGAATTGGCATGTACCTGTCACCTGGTGTGAAGTAGTTCACCCGTAAAAGGGACCACATCACCCCGATTCTGGCCTCTCTCCACTGGCTCCCTGTACGGTACAGAATCAACTTCAAGCTCCTCCTATTCACGTATAAAGCCCTAAATGGACATTCACCCCCCCCCCCCCCCCACATCAAAAATCTTCTAACCCACCTCTCTAACTCCAGGTCCCTCAGGTCGGCCGACTTGGGGCTACTCACTATCCCGCGGTCTAGGCTTAAGCTCAGGGGTGACCGCGCTTTTGCGGTTGCAGCTCCTAGACTGTGGAACAGCATCCCTCTCCCCATCAGAACTGCCCCCTCCATCGACTCCTTTAAGTCCAGACTCAAAACCTATTTCTACTCCCTAGCGTTTGAGGCTCATTGAGGAGGCGCTGTGAACTGTTTGCGTGCTACTGTATGTTTCATTTTTTTTCTTAGTACCTAATCAGATGTACAGCACTTTGGTCAACGTGGGTTGTTCTTAAATGTGCTATACAAATAAAATTGACTTGACTTCACTTGACTTGACAAAATAAACTGCAGATTGAACAGAGCCACAGATAGTGTTCACCGGCTGGAACTAATATTCCCCATTGGGAGAAACGCAAAGAACATTTAACCAACTCCCCCTTTCTCATATCTGAAGCTGCATTTTAATTTTCAGCGTTATGTATTATTCTTTCAAGTGTATGCCAGAGAAAGTTAATTAGCATTTCTAACCTGTGTTAATTAAGAAGAAGTAACAAGCTAATGCATCTTCAGCTGCCGTGTTTACCAGCAGCAAAATGCAGTTAATGCCCATTAAAGTTTAGATTAATTATGGATACTGAACTTGAGTTAACCCTTTAGAGACGAACATTTGAATTAAAAAGAAGGGATTCTTTGACAAGATCTGGGAAAAATGGATAATTTATTTGAGCCATGACACCAACTAGATAAATGCCGAGCTAGATATTGGAAGATTGTGTTATATAGAACTAGATGGTATGGTTGTGCGAATATTGAAATATTTCCAGATAACCAATCATTGTTACTTTTTTATATTTTACTTGGTAAGTGTACCACACCGTCTTATCAAAATGTTTTAATTTATTTATATCCTTTGTTTATTTATTTATTTATTTTTGTTGTTTTTCTTATTTTATTTTATTTATGTCGATGGTGTTGTACTGTTTTGTACATATCTCTGTGAAAAAACATAATAAAAAATGAAGAAAAAAAAAGAAAGGATTCTTTATTTTACATCATATCAAATGTAAAACATCGGTGTCAGATTTAATGAGATCATGTCACTGCTTATCCAGACCCATCACTGAACACACTGATAATGCCACTGCTTATCCAGACCCATCACTGACCACACTGATAATTTCACTGCTTATCCACACCCATCACTGACCACACTGATAATGTCACTGCTTATCCAGACCCATCAATGACCACACTAACGTCACACACAGGTATGTTCTTTGTATCATTCATTCCAAGGACATCTCACATACTGTAACAACCAACTACCCAGTTCCATCGCACGCTGCTCAGATATATTTTCACCAGTGACAACGTTGACAACATTTGCCTCGTGCTGATTGGTACGGACACCTCTGAACTCACTGATGGTTTCACTTCCCATCTGCGTATGATTCTGAACGCATTTGCGCTACAAATGAATACCCACATACAGAAAAATCAAGACTTAACTGTTCCTCCAAGTGCAGCACTCTCCACACCATATCACTCTATGACTCTATGAGTACAGGGCTGAACTGCCTCGTCTGGCACCTCGTTCCACACACCCACCACCCTTTGTGTGAAAAATTACCCCTCGGGTTCCGATTAAATTCCCCCCCTCATCTTAAACCTGGGCCCCCTGGTTCCTGCTTTCCCCTCTCTGTGCGTCTGCCAGATCTATTCCTCTCATTATTTTGTTCAGCTGTAGAAGATCATCCCTCATCCTCCTGTGCACCAAGGGATAAAGTACTAGTCTGCTGAACCTGTCCCTCTAGATCAGGCCCACGGGTCCGCGCTGCATCCTCGTACATCTCCTCTATCACCTTTCCAGATTGACACCATATTTCCTATATCATGGTGCACACAACTGATCACAATGCTCCAAATGCAGCCTGACCAACGTCTTATACAATGGCAACATAACCTCCGAATATCTATACACAATGCTCTGACCGAAGACGCCCAATGTTACAAAAGCCTTTTTAACCACACTATCAACCTGTGACGCTACATTCAACACACTATGTACCTGTCGTCCTAGATCCCTCTGCTCTACAGTTAATTCACCTTTCTGCCTCGTTTCCAGGTCATCGGTACTGACACTTCTGAACTCACTGATGGTTTCACTTCCCAGGTGCGTCTGATTGTCAACACACTTGCACTACAGGTGAACATCAAAATAAAGAATAATCAAGACTTAACTGCAAGAATGCAGAGGGACGACCTTACTGAGGCTTGTAAAATTATGTCAACTACAGCAGGGTTGAATACATGGTCACAGTTATTTCCCAGGCTGCGAGAATCTAAACCCAGAGAACTTACGTTTAATCGAAAGGGGAGAGATTTAAGGGAATTCTGACTTCAAAGACGGAGCAGTCTATTCATTTGAGGCGGTGGGGACAGATACCAGCACATCAAATAAACAGCATTTGGACAGGCGTTTGTTTCGGATGGGAATGGAGTGATATGGGACAAATACAGGTGAATGAGATTACCGTAGATAGGCATCTCGGTCCGCATGGACCGCTGGGCTGAAGGGCCTGTTTCCATGTGGTTCCCATGACTGGAATCTCTAATGTGCTCTGTCATCGGCCTCCCCAGTTGTAGCCACATAGCAGGCACACCACTGACTGCACAACAGTGGCGATACTGTATTGGGTGGTGGTGTCACCAACAACGGAGACACATTGTTCATCTCCCTCACAAGTGTCCAACAGGTGCTTCACTCACCGCAAACTAAATTCTAGCCTGGAAATCCGAGGAATTAAACGCCAATAGGTGTCGAATTGTATCAAACTTAGTTTAAGCAACAACATGATATAACTGCTTGTCATATACGTTGGTCATTTTAATATGTCTCATATCATTGAAGTGTTTCTTTCAGTTTCTATGTGTGCCAGTTATACACAGCAGGAAGGGAGAAATGCTCTCTTGTATTAATTAATAAACAGGCACAGAAATACAGACTGAGTTTGTGTGAGAGCTCTCTTAAATTCACTGGAATTTGGGATGAGAGGGGATCTTGTAGAAACATATACAATTCGGAGGAAGGGCCTCCACCTATTCCTTCCCCCCAGAGATGCTGCGTGTCCCGCTGAGTTACTCCGGCTTTTTGTGTCTGTCTTCGGTTTAAACCAGCATCTACAGTTCCTTCTTACACGTATACAATTCTTAAGGGATTGGGCAGTTTAGATGTAGGAAAATGTTCCCGATGTTGGGGAAGCCCAGAACATGGATCACAGTTGAAGAATAAGGGGTAACTCAATTATTACTGAGATGAGAAAAATCTGATCTGTCATCGGCCTCCCCAGATGAGATGAATTGTGAATCTGTGGAATTCTCTGCCGCAGAAGGCAGTGGAGGCCAATACACGGGAGGTTTTCAAGAGGGAGTCAGATATGGCTCTTATGGCTAATGGAATAAAGCTTCATGGGGAGAAAGCAGGAACGGGGTACTGATTTAGGATGATCAGCCATGATCATATTGAATGGCGGTTCTGGCTCAAAAGGCCAAATGGCCTACTCCTGCAACTATTTTCCATGTTTCTATGTTTTTAAACCACGGTGGACAGCCCAGGCGGGTGAGTTGGTCATTAACTCTCAGAACGACTTTGCTGTCAGGTCTGTGGGTTTCAATTAGCATCAACCTGTCAACTGGTCTGAAGTAGTTCAATAAAAAAATAAACTGCAGATTGAACAGAACCTCGCCTTGTGTTCACCGGCTGGAACGAATGTTCCCCACTGGGTGAATGGCACAGCACAATTACTCACCATCACTGACCACACTGATAATATCACTGCTTATCCTGACCCATCACTGACCACGCTGATAATGCACAGCTTATCCAGACCCATCACTGACCACACTGAAAATGTAATTGCTTATCCAGACCCATCACTGACAGCACTGATAATGTCACTGCTTATCCAGACCCATCACTGACAGCACTGATAATGTCACTGCTTATCCAGACCCATCACTGACCACACTGATAATGTCACTGCTTATCCAGACCGATCACTGACCACACTGATAAAGTCACTGCTTATCCAGACCCATCACTGATGACACTGATAATGTCACTGCTTATCCAGACCCATCATTGACAACACTGATAATGTCGCAGCTTATCCAGGCCCATCACTGACCACACTGACGTCACACACAGGTATGTTCTTTGTATCATCCATTCAAAGGACATCTCACATACTGTAACAACCAGCTACCCAGTTCCATCGCACGCTGCTCAGATATATTTTCACCAGTGACAACGTTGACTAAACATTTGCCTCGTGCTGATTGGTATGGATACCTCTGAACTCACTGATGGCTTCACTTCCCATCTGCGTCTGATTCTGAACACACTTACACTACAAATAAACACCAAAATACAGAAAAATCAGGACTTAACTGTTCCTCCAAGTGCAGCGCT
>NW_027601320.1:146279-154279 GCF_053455715.1 Rhinoraja longicauda
GGAGGGGGAGAGAGCGGGGGGAAGAGAGAGGGGTGAGAGAGAGAGAGGGAGGGGAGAGCGGGAGAGGAGAGAGAGAGAGAGAGAGGGGGAGAGAGAGAGAAACGGAAGAGAGAGGGGGAGAGTGAGAGGGGGGAGAGAGAGGGAGAGAGAGGGGGAGAGAGAGTGAGACAGTGATGGAGCGAGGAGGGGAGAGACGGGGAGAAAGGGGGAGGGAGAGAGAGAGAGAGAGAGAGAGAGAGGGAAAGAGGGAGGGGGAGAGAACGAGAGAGAGATAGAGAGATAAGAAAGAGAGGGAGAGAGGGAGAGGGTGGGTGAGAGAGAGAGAGGGAGAGAGAGAGAGAGAGAGGGAGCGAGAGAGAGGGAGGGAGAGAGGGAGAGAGAGAGCGGGGTAGAGAGCGAGAGAGGGGGAGAGGGAAAGGGAGGGGAGAGGGGAAGGGAGAGAGAGAGAGAGAGAGAGAGAGAGAGAGAGAGAGAGAGAGAGAGAGAGAGAGAGAGAGAGAGAGAGAGAGAGAGAGAGAGAGAGAGAGAGAGAGAGAGAGAGAGAGAGAGAGAGAGAGAGAGAGAGAGAGAGAGAGAGAGAGAGAGAGAGAGAGAGAGAGGGGAGAGAGAGGGGGGGAGAGGAGAGAGAGAGAGACGGAAGAGAGAGAGGGGGAGAGAGGGGGGCGGAGGCCCACCCACCCTACCCCTGACCGGTCCCCAGTGAGGAGGGCGGGAGGGTGAGAATGAGGAGGTAGAAACTGAAATAAACACTTCAATGATCAGAGACTGTCATTAAAAATGATCAATACATATGACAGGCAATGGTGTTATTTTTTCTGCTTAATCTGCGTCTTTGATTGGGTGAATGTGAGGCGCTGGGGGTCCTGGAGCGGGCCGGCGATGGGATCATCCGCCCGGGACTGACAGCTGGAAGATGCGGCGGTGAATGTGAGGAGCCGGAGCCCGGAGCGGAGAGACTGCGGCCGCCCTCTGGGATGCGCTCAGGGCGCGGGTTTATTAATGAGCCGCAGCGCTGAGGTGAGCGGATATTTCACCGCGCTCTTCACCTGCTCCCTGAACTTGGACTGGGTCACCGCGTAAATAAATGTGTTGGTGCAGCAGCTGAGATTCCTCAGCAAATACCCGACGTAGTTCAAGATATATTGAGAATCATTCATATCATTCCCAATCCCTGTGATCTGATAATAGACGAAGTTTACAACGTTGGTCAGCCACAGGAGGATGAAGCTGCCGGAGATGGTGAAGAGTAAAACCACAGACCTCCTCCTGCTCTCCATCTCCGGGTCACTGCGCTTCTCCCCCTTGCTCTCACCCCTCAGCCCCTGACGGACCCGACTGGCCACTAAAATGTGCCGGACTGTCAGTGCGTTGAGCAGCAGGATCACAGCGAAAGGGAGGAGCGGAGTTAAAACCGTGTCGATCCAGTCAAATGCCACCCACCCGGGGTCAGTGAAATAACTGTCCACCGTGACACAGCCCCACGGGACATTGTCGATGATTATCCAGGGTTCCCGTGTGAAGTAGCGGGGAACGTTTTTCAGACACAGCAGAACGCCGGCTGTTGCGAGAACCGCAGCCGCAGTTTTCCCGGTGCAATATTTTGTTTTCAGCTTCTGGCAACAAATGGCGACAAAGCGATCAAAGGTGAAAGTGACGGTGAACCAGACAGAACAGTCTGTAGCTGCAAACTGCAGTACAGTGTTAACACTGCACACAGGGGTGATGGACAGGAAACTCCAATAAAGTAATGGTATCGGATCTGATACAAAATGACCTCGATGATCAGGGTGAGTAGATCGGCCGCTGCCATGGCCACCAGGTAGCGAGTGGTGCAGGTGGAGAGGCCGCACTTTCCCCGGGACAGGATCACAATCGCCACTAAATTCACTGCGGAAAGAGAAGGGGACGGAGATTGGGCATTACTGAACATGGTCTCTGGGGCTGAACACCGGCTCCACTTTCAGCTGAAGATCAGGAGTGTTGGAGTCGGTGCGCGGCTGCAGGTTTAACAATGTCAGACCCGGCTCCGACTGTGCCCGACCTGCCTGCTTCAGGGGAGAGGAGATAAGGCGACGGGCGGGGTAAAGGGAGGGGTGGGAACGAGCAGCCGACCGCTACAAGAGGCGGAATGGTGCTGTCTACAGTTAACCCCGCTCACAGTCTCTGATGGGGCCGCTTTCACAGACTTAACCGTGACCGGCCCCGTTTAACCAGGGCTCTGGGAACTCGGCATCTGATGGGGACGAGGAGGGTTCCAGAGGGAAGGCAGGGACAACTTAGGATCCGGCAGCAGAGCGGCTCCGTTAATGGATTCATTCCACATTGATTTCAGTTCGGTAACAACACACGCCGGTTGATCCGCGGCCACTGGGTCAGGAGATCGATCCAATTATTGACCAACAGGCGGGTGGAATCCGACTGTGACAGACTCCTCAGTCAGACGTATCCACAGGAGCGGGTGTTCACTCTGATCAATAACTCAGACACAGTAAACTTCACAATATAAACCCCTCCCAGTCACACCGTCCCAGAGAGCTGCATATCCTGGCAATGGGCAAGGTCCCACTGGAGGCAAGAACAACATTCTAGTGGGTCCCGGCAGTGGGAGCAAAAGAGGGTTAGTTTCGGCTGTCTGAAAATAAGAAAAATTACAGCGTTAATTCTAAAATATTTAATTTAGAGGATAGATATACTCCACATATTCTTGCACAACGATCATCAGTTGGGAATCTTGTAACAGAATCAGAATCAGGTCAATATCTGTGAACACACGGAGTTATAAAACTTGAATTGTTCTGCTCACTTACCAGGGACTCCAACGGCAGCAATGATCACGTACAAGATTTTCTCAACGTCCATATATTCCCAATAATGGTGCCCCATTTTCTCTGCCCAGCGACGTGTCCCCGTGAGCTATCGGTAATCTCTCGGAATTAAATGCTGGGGCAGAACATTCCCGGAGATTTTATACCATGTTCCGTCTCCACCGGGACAGTGAAGTTTCAACAGAGGTAAAAAAAAAGAGCTTTTGAAAATATTCGCAAACAGATGACATCAGCCAAGTGAAATCCCTACTGAGACAGGTCGTGATTTATTCAGGGAATTGATTGAGAAACTCCAAAGAGTGGGAATTGTGGCGATACTGGGGGATGGAAATTGGGAGCGGCATTGTTCCAGCAAAGGGGATATTGTTTCAAACTCCATCAGGTTCAACTCTCCGCCTCGTGTTGTTTGTCTGATTTCCTTCAATCCGCTTCACTCACTAAGGCAATCCCAAATTCCAGGGAACCTCTCAGGGCTTCTGGTGCCCAGTTTGAAGGTGGACTGGGCGACATTTGTCCACAGGTTGAGGAATTAGTTCAACAGACCACCTCGCAATAAAATGCCCCGTCCACTCTGCTTCACCGCTCAATATGATCGCGGCTTAACTGATTGCAACCTCACCCCCACACTCCCGGCGAGGCTGGTAACCATTCACTCCTTGCTTGCCTGCAGTGGGTCTGATTTTGCGCCGGGACAATAACATTCTCTGCCTTCGTCACCTCTGAGGAGGAACGACCCAAAGACTCACGACACTCAGAGAACAGAATCATTGTGGCTTCAGAATTGTCCGAAACCCAAATAAAACAGCGAATGATGCGGCGCATCTCCCTCCTCCCTTTCTCTTTCCCTCCATCCTTACTGCTGTCGCTCTCTCTGAACTATCACTCTCTCCTACCATCTCTATTCTTCCGCTTGGCCCCGCCATCTCTTTGTCAACCTCTCTCTCCTAACCCCCCCCTTCTCACTCCCATTGCATTTATCCCTCCGTTTATTTCTATCTATCTGACCCTTCCATCGCTCCGTTTTACCAACCCACGCGATCTGAACTCCGCACTCTTTTCATGTTCCCACTCTCCCTTTGTTACTTAACTCTCCCTCCATCTCTTCTTTCGTCTTCTCCGCTATCTCTTCCTTTCATCACCGTACTCCCTATCTGTCCCTCTCTTTTCCCCAACACTCCTCCTGCTCGCCCTCACCTCCCTCTCCAAGGCCTTTATTGCGAAGTGCGGTTAAAACGGCCAGCTACCATGGGATGTCTCTCTACCCCGTTCCCTCACACTTCAATAGCCCTTCCAGGTGAGGCTGATGTTCACATGCACCTCATCTAATCCCTTCTATTGCATGCGGTGTTCCAGATATGGTCTCCTTTGCATCGGCGTGATCAAGTGGAGACTCGGCGACCGTTCGGCCCAACACTTACCGTCGTTCCGTCAAGGCCTCCCGGATCTTCCCGTTGTAACTCGTCTTCCCACACTGACCTTTCTGTCCTTTGCTTCCTCCATTGCCAGACTGAAGCTACATGCAAACTGAAAGAACGCCACTTCATATTCCGCCCTTGGTGCCTTGCAACAATAGATAATAGACAATAGGTGCAGGAGGAGGCCATTCTGCCCTTCGAGACTGTACGCACCACCATTCAATGTGATCATGGCTGATCATTCTCAATCAGTACCCCGTTCCTGCCTTCTCCCCATACCCCCTGACTCCGCTATCCTTAAGAGCTCTATCTAGCTCTCTCTTGAGTGCATTCAGAGAATTGTCCTCCACTGCCTTCTGAGGCAGAGAATTCCTAATGGTATGAACTTTGAATTATCCAATGTTAGGTAACTAAGTGCAAATTCCCACTCCCCCCTCGCTCTTCCTCGTGCTTCATCCGGACTCGCACCAATATATCCCCTCCACCACATCTTCAACCGATATTACTTCCTCTTTCTTTATAATTCCATCCTGCTCAACCCTTACCTCGCACCTGACAATGAAAACGGTATTCACCCGCTTATCGTTCAACTCACTTTGTCCTGCTGTTCCCCCGTCCCACCACAATCAGTCTGAAGAAATGTGCCGAACCGAAACTTCACCCATCCATGTCCTTAGCAGGGTTAGCCAGTTCGGCATGCCCTCTACAACTCTCACCAACATCTGCAGATGCACCATAGAAAGTATTTTATCAAGATGCAGCACAGCTTGGTTTAGGAACAGCTCCATACAAGAAGGCAAGAAATTGCTGGGAATTGTCCAGACCATCACACAAAGCAACCTCCCATATATTAACTCAGTTTATAAACCACGCCGCCTCGGCAAGGCCAGCAGTATAATCAAGGACGAGTCGCACCCTTGCCACTCCTGCTTCTCCTCTCTCCCATTATGCAAAATGTATAGAAGTGTGAAAATGCACACCTCCAGTTTCAGGGACAGCGTCTTCCCAGCTGTTATCAGGCAACGGAATCATCCCACCACAACGAGAAAGCAGTGCTGAACTACTATCTACCTCTTTGTTGACCCTCGGACTATCCTTGATCGGATTTTGCAGGCTTTACTTTGCACTGAACGTTATCCCCTTATCATGTATCTATACTCTGTAAATGGCTCGACTGTAATAATGTATTTTGTTTCCACTGACTGGGTGGCACGCAACAAAATCATTTCACGGTACCTCGGTACACGTGACAATAAACTGCACTGAACTGACATACTCAACTAGATTTCTCCAGAGGTGCAGCCTGACTCGCATTGGATATTGATTGTGTGTGACAGTGCGAGTGTGCGAGTCCGTGCAAGAGTGTGTTAGCACGTGTGTGCGAGTGTGAATGTGTGAGATTGTGCAAATGAGTCGTGTGTGTGTGTGTGTGTATGCGTTAGTGTATGCGGTTGCAGGAATTTCAATGATTCAATGATACTTTATTTTCACGTACCCAGGTAGAGTGAAATGATTTGTTTTGCAGACAACCCGGTAACATCATGTAGCAGACCTCACCTAGGCAGTACAAAAGTGTCGCCACATTTTGACGACGACAGTTACAAACGCTCCCTGCCGCCGCACGGCGGGTTGCCCCCTTCGTTCTCGGCGGCCTTCCTCGCTCTCCGACGGTCCATCTCGCTCTCTGCGGTTCCTCGCAGCTCCCACCTCGCTCCCGAGGCGTGGTTCTCATCGCCATCCTCGGTGGGCGAGCCGGGCCGCCGCGAACATCCAAGGATACACTCAATCCGAAAATGTGCACGTGTGCATGCGGGTCTGCGTGTGAGAGAGCGGTAGAGTATGTAAGAGTGCCGATATTTGTGTGTGTGTATGTGTCTGTTTGTGCGTGTGCGTGTGAGTGCATCACTGTGGTGTAGTACTGATGGAATAACATATTGTATGGTAGTACTGATGGAGTGACATGCTCCAGTGTTGTACTGATGGAGTGTAACACTGTGGAGTAGTACTGGTTTAATGACGTACTGTGGGGGTGTATTGATGGAATGACACACTGTGGGGTAGCACGGATGTAATAGCACATTCTGTTGGAGTGACGCAGTAATACTGATGGACTGACACGCTGTGCGGTAGTACTGTTGCGATCAAAAACTGTGGTGAAATAGTGATGGAATTACACGCTATGGAGTCGCAACGATGGGTTAGAACACCGTGGGGTAATGCGGATGGAATGGCAGATTTGAGGTAGTCCTGATGGTGTGAAACACTTTGGGGAGTACTGATGGAAGACAAAACTGCGGAGAGTACTGATGGAATGACACGCTCTAGGGTTGCACTGGAGCGACATGATGTGGGGCAGTACCGATGTAGCGTAACAATATGGAGTTGTATTGATGCAGTGAGACACTGTGTGGTTTCACCGACGGAGTGACACACTGAGCGGTAGTACTATGGTGATGACAAACTGTGGTGTAGTACTAATGCTGTGACACACTGTTTGGTAATACTGATGGAATGACTCAATTTGTGGCATTTATGGAGTGACCCACTGGGATAGTCCTGATTGAATGATAAACATCGGGTAGTGCTAATGGCGTGAGACATTGTGGGGAAATAATAATAGAGTGAAACTGTGGGGAATTACTAATGGAGTGATACTGTGAGATAGGGCTGATGGTGTGACATACTGTGGGGAATAATGATGGAGTGACACTGCAAGGAAGTACTGATGGTTGACACTGTGGGTAGTACTGATGGAGTGACACCCTGCGTGGTAGTACTGATGGAGTAATAATGGATTGTTCTGATGGAGTGTTGCACGCTGGCGTAGTACTGATGCAATGATAACCCGAGTTATATTCCTGATGGTGCGATGCTCAATGGGCAAGCAGTGATGGAGCGGCACAGTGTAGGGTAGTACAGATAGAGTAACAAACTATATTTTATTACTGATGCAGTGGCACACTGTGGGCAGTGCTGGTGGAGTGACACATTTTGTGGTAGTACTGATGGAATGGCACACTATGTGGCAGTACTGACGCAATAGCATACTGTGGAAGAGTACTGATTGTGTGATACCCTGCGGTGTAGTACTGTTGGATAGACATATACCAGAGTAATACTGGTGGATTGAAACACTGTGGGGTAGTACTGATGGAAGGACTCATTGTGTAGTACTGATGGAGTGACACACCGTTGGATAGTACTGATAGAGTGACACAATTTGGTGTATTATTGATAGAGCGACACAGTGTGCGGTTGTACTGATGGAGGAACAAGCGATATGGTAGTACTGATGTCGTGGCACACTGTCGGATAGTAATAATGGTGTGAAACTAAATTGGGCGGTACTGATGTAATGATACATTATAGTACTGATGGAAGGATTCAAAGTGTAGTTCTGATGGAGTGACACATTGGGGGAGAACTGATGGAATGACGCACTGTGGGATAGTACTGTTGGAATAACTATCCATTTGCTAGTACTGATGCAAGGGCATTATATGGGATAGTACCGAATGAATGACACGTTGTGATGCAGTAATGATGGAGTAACCGACGATGTGGTAGTACTGATGGAGTGACACGCTGTGGGATGATACTTATGGATTAGCATCCTGTGGGTAGTAGTGAAGGACTGGTATATTTTAGGGTAGTACTGATATAGTGACACATTCGATGGTATTATTGAAGGGGTGAAAAACTGTGGGCACAACTGATGAAATTACATACTTAAGGTGGCACTGACAGAGTGAAACACCGT
>NW_027601320.1:154779-165686 GCF_053455715.1 Rhinoraja longicauda
ATTTCCCATTTGGGGTACGCCGGGCTCCCATTTCTCTCATGTGTTCCTGCTCTTTTTCACCAAAGATAGGTATCTTTTCCTCTGGTTCCCTTAAAGGTATCAGTGACATCATTTCTACCGTCTGATCTGTGGCTGCTCTCTTTGCCACCTCATCCGCTGCCCTATTTCCTCGGACTTCCAGGGTGTTACTCTTCTGATGCCCTGCCACATGTGCTATGGCTACCTGTTCTGGTTTCTGCAAGGCCTCCAGTGTCTGTCCTATCAATTGCTCATGCGCTAATTCTTTCCCCCGAGCTGTTATCATTCCTCGCTCTTTCCAGATCTTCCCAAAGGTGTGTACTACCCCAAAGGCGTATTTTGAGTCGGTATACACTGTTCCTTCCTTTCCCTCCAATAGTTCCAAAGCTCTCATTAGTGCATATAATTCACAAGATTGGGCTGACCAACTATCAGGCAGCCTGCCACTTTCAATTTCCTCCATAGTTTCCCCATTCACTATACCGTATCCACTATGTCTTTTTCCATCTATACAGAGTATACAACTGGACCACTACTCTTCCCTCTACCGGTGCTGTGCCTATTCCCAATTGTATTTGTAAATCTCTGCCCATTAAATTTACGCCAGCCTGGGGTACTAAGATCAGGTCCTCTACCGCCTCCCGGTTTTCATACCTTACATTCACTCCTCCTATCTCGGGAGCTACCATCACAGTTCCCCCTACCCCGGTTATTTTACTCTCCCTTGTCCTGCCTCCGTACCTGTTGGTACTTTGGTCACACTTGATCGCTCCGCTCCTGAATCTACCATGAACACCGTATCTTCTCCTTGGGGTCCTATTTTTAAATTTACCAGGGGCTCCCTTCTATAGTCCCTCGACCCCAAGGACGAGAACCCCTGACCCCCCCTATTCATTTTCTGATGCCTGCTGATTACATGCCTGTGTTTCTACGTTGCTGTCTCCCTCATACTCCTCATTTGTTGCCTGACGGGTCCCATAAATCTTTCTGTCCCTGAGGTCCTGCAGCCTTTTGATGTCTGCTTCTAGTTCCCGTGCTTCTTGCTTCATCCTTTCCTTTTCCCGCTGCCCCCTTCTCTGTCTATATTCCTTTATGTCTTGCTCATCGTTCCAAGTTGTGACTTCTCCCTCTATCTCCACTATTCCCTTTTACCAAAGGGCACTGCTTTGTTCCGTCCTGGTTGGAATAGGGAGGGGGTGTTTGGGGTGGTATTCTTTTCCTGCTATGCTTTCCTCAGCCTTTCTCCTTCTATTCTAAACAATTTAAGTACGTCTAGTTATTTTTCCTTTTTCGTTACTCGGGTTTCTGATTTATCCTTAGGCTTATAGTTCTTAATTAACACTCCCATTTCATCACACATATTTATATCAAAATATAAATATATCAACATTTATATCAAAATTTATATCATATTTATATCATTCCGTGGGCCATTTCGTAACCAATTCATATCATATCATATCATATCATATATATACTGCGCGGAAACAGGCCTTTTCGTGCCGCCCAGCGATCCCCGCACACTAACACTATTAACACTATCCTACACAATTTTTACATTTACCCAGCCAATTTACCTACATACCTGTATGTCTTTGGAGTGTGGGAGGAAACCGAAGATCTCGGAGAAAACCCACGTAGGTCACGGGGAGAACGTACAAACTCCTTACAGTACAGCACCCGTAGTCAGGATCGAACCTGAATCTCCGGCGCTGCATTCGCTGTAAAGCAGCAACTCTACCGCTGCGCTACCGTGCCGCCAATTGTTTCGTCCTTTTTTTTTTTTCCATTTCTCAGAGTGTTTTTTAAATTTTTATATTTTTTAATATCCTCTTTGGATACGGGGAACTTCCTACTTAGTAGTTCAACTGCAGTTATTGTATTCATTGTATTCGTCTTATGTTAGTGCACTTGGTCAGTCAGTTTAAATGCAGTCCTTGTTCTCACTCCGTTCCGTCTCTATAGTCACTATGCTACCTATTACGCTATTTCTATCTTCTATAGTTCTACTATATTCCTTTAATATTTATTCTGAGGCATCGGCAAGCCTGTGATTCCTGTGATTCATTCAGGATTTATTCTTCGCTTTCCCCTTACAAGCATAACAACTTTCCTCCAGATTAGGGGAAGCTTTTGAATTAACAAACACATTTAATGCCTGCCGTACTCAATCCTCATCGGAGCCCAGTCGTGGCCACCAGACTGAACTCCCTTTTATTGGTTCCTTTGGCCAATCAAAATAACAGAACTTAATAATTTTTGTCTTCTCCAATCCCTGGGTTTTCCCTGCCCCCAATGGCTCAGCATTCGCCCCAACGGACTATCAGGCGGAATGCGGGGGTTGGGCTTACCGCCCTTCCCCTCCCTTTTGGGCTTTCCGTTTTCACTGCCCATCCTCCCGATCGGAATTCCCCTCCGATCATTTATTCTCCCGATCGGAATTCCCCTCCGATCTTAGCTGTAATCGCCCGAGTAGTACTTAATAGTCAGTTTTCTTACCCGGGTCTTGTGCACAAGAATCACTCGATTTAGCTCCTCGCGATTTCCTGGTCCTCCCACTTGTTTCTCGAGTCTCTGGTCCAGGTATCACTCGCTCAAACCGCTGACGGCAAGCAAGGAGTCTGAGACCGCTGAACTCAGCGGGGTGCACTGTCCCTTCTTCCGTATACTCCCGTCAGCCGGCCGGAGTGGCGATCCCGGACGAGCCCCCAAGTTGTGAGATGCAAATGTGAGTGCTCACAATTACGATGCTCGAGACAATCTAGAGAAACAAGTATTTTATTTGCAAGTCTGCAGAGTTGGGTGCCTTCCCTCTCAAGACACACCGAGGTCGGGAAAATCCCTTCTTTTTATTCACTTCACTTTACAATTGTCACATCTTAAATTCCTCCCCTTCGGGCTCCTTCCAATCGGAGCACTGAGGTGCACAATCTACCGTCATCGCCCCTGTTGCCTCCCACATCATACATCGCATGTACATTTAAATGAGGCATCTTGTCATGCGGGGCGTTTTTGCAATATTCATTTATCTCATTAGGCATGCGCAGTACAGAGTAGTTCATGCCCTCTCCCCTAGTGCTCTGGTCATCTTGCCCTCTCTCCTAGTTCTTTGGATATCTTGCCCTTATCCTCGGAATGTCACTATTCACTCTTTGGATATCTTGCCCTTATCCTTGGAACGTCACTAGTTCCTTGGATATCTTGCCCTCTCCATGGAACGTCACTAGTTCCTTGGATATCTTGCCCTTATCCTCGGAATGTCACTATTTACTCTTGCGGTTCTTAGTCAGGTCAGCTATTTCTCATGGTCCTTAGTTTAAATCAATTAACCCTTTTTACTTCTCTCTCACAATGCCCCATCTACACTAGTCCCACCCGCCCACACTGACCAACATGCCCCATCTACACTAGTCCCACCTGCCCACACCGTCCATCATGCCCCATCTACACTAGTCCCACCTGCCCACACTGACCAGCATGCCCCATCTACACTAGTCCCACCCGCCCACACCGACCAACATGCCCCATCTACACTAGTCCCACCTGCCCACACCGACCAACATGCCCCATCTACACTAGTCCCACCTGCCCACACCGTCCATCATGCCCCATCTACACTAGTCCCACCTGCCCACACCGACCAACATGCCCCATCTACACTAGTCCCACCTGCCCACACCAACCAACATGCCCCATCTACACTAGTCCCACCTGCCCACACTGACCAACATGCCCCATCTACACTAGTCCCACCCGCCCACACTGACCAACATGCCCCATCTACACTAGTCCCACCCGCCCACACTGACCAACATGCCCCATCTGCACTAGTCCCACCCGCCCACACAGACCAACATGTGGTAGGAGGATGCTAGGAGGCTGCAGAGTGACTTGGATAGATTAGGTGAGTGGGCAAATGCATGGCAGATGCAATATAATGTGGATAAATGTGATCTTATCCACTTTGGCGGCAAGAACAGGAAAGCAGAGTATTACCTGAATGGTGACCGATTGGGAGAAGGGGAGATGCAACGTGACCTGGGTGTCATGGTGCACCAGTCATTGAAAGCAAGCATGCAGGTGCAGCAGGCAGTGAAGAAAGCGAATGGTATGTTGGCATTCATAGCAAGAGGATTTGAGTATAGGAGCAGGGAGGTTCTGCTGCAGTTGTACAAGGCCTTGGTGAGACCGCACCTGGAGTATTGTGTGCAGTTTTGGTCTCCTAACCTGAGGAAAGACTTTCTTGCCTTAGAGGGAGTACAGTGAAGGTTCACCAGATTGATCCCTGGGATGGTGGGACTTTCATATGAGGAAAGACTGGATAGACTGGGCTTGTACTCGCTGGAATTTAGAAGACTGAGGGGGGATCTTATAGAAACATATAAAATTCTTAAGGGGTTGGAGAGGCTAGATGCGGGAAGATTGTTCCCGATGTTGGGGGAGTCCAGAACCAGGGGTCACAGCTTAAGGATAAGGGGGAATTCTTTTAGGACCGAGATGAGAAAACATTTCTTCACACAGAGAGCGGTGAATCTGTGGAATTCTCTGCCACAGAAGGTAGTTGAGGCCAGTTCATTGGCTATATTTAAGAGGGAGTTAGATGTGGCCCTTTTTGCTAAAGGGATCAGGGGGTATGGAGAGAAGGCAGGTACAGGATACTGAGCTGGATGATCAGCCATGATCATATTGAATGTCGGTGCAGGCTCGAAGGGCCGAATGTCCTACTCCTGCACCTATTTTCTATGTTTCTAACATGCCCCATCTACACTAGTCCCACCTGCCCACACAGACCAACATGCCCAATCTACACTAGTCCCACCTGCCCACACCAGCCATCATGCCCCATCTACACTAGTCCCACCCGCCCACACAGAACAACATGACCCATCTACACTAGTCCCACCTGCCCACACCGGCCAACATGCCCCATCTACACTAGTCCCACCTGCCCACACCGACCAACATGCCCCATCTACACTAGTCCCACCTGCCCACACCGCCCAACATGCCCCATCTACACAAGTCCCACCTGCCCACACCGGCCAACATGCCGCATCTACACTAGTCCCACCTTCCCACACTGGCCAACATGCCCCATCTACACTAGTCCCACCTGCCCACACAGACCAACATGCCCCATCTACACTAGTCCCACATGCCCACACCGACCAACATGCCCCATCTACACTAGTCCCACCTGCCCACACCGACCAACATGCCCCATCTACACTAGTCCCACCTGCCCACACAGACCAACATGCCCCATCTACACTAGTCCCACCTGCCCACAACGACCAACATGCCCCATCTACACTAGTCCCACACCGACCAACATGCCCCATCTACACTAGTCCCACCTGCCCACAACGACCAACATGCCGGTTTATAAATTAAAGCTCGTAGCTTTTTGATAAATTTAAAAATTAAAGCTCGTAGCTTTTTGATAAATTTATAAATTAAAGCTCGTAGCTTTTTGATAAATTTATAAATTAAAGCTCGTAGCTTTTTGATAAATTTATAAATTAAAGCTCGTAGCTTTTTGATAAATTTATTTTATTTGATAAATTCCACTGGAATTCTCTGCCAGTGGAACTCTCTGCCACAGAAGGTAGTTGAGGCCAGTTCATTGGCTATATTTAAGAGGGAGTTAGATGTGGCCCTTGTGGCTAAAGGGATCAGGGGGTATTGAGAGAAGGCAGGTACAGGAGACTGAGCTGGATGATCAGCCATGATCATATTGAATGGCGGTGCGTACAGGCTCGAAGGGCCGAATGGCCTACTCCTGCACCTATTTTCTATGTTTCTGTTTCTATAAATTAAAGCTCGTAGCTTTTTGAGTTTGTTTGTACGTGGATGAATCTCTCTCTCTCCCTCTCCCTCCCTCCCTCCCTCTCTCTCCCTCCCTCCCTCTCTCTCCCTCCCTCCCTCCCTCCCCCCCTTTCTCAAACTCTCCAAAACTATATTAAAAAGAAAAATCTCCACTTTATTCCAGAGCTCAGGGCGACACAATAGAAGCAATTATCACATTGGAGTAACCAGACATGAAGGCAGCTTCGGCCCTTTGTTTTACATTCACACCTCCAACCATGTACACAATAGAAGCGATGATCACAACTTGGGCTACATTCCCTGTAGTCAGGTATCTTTGCAAACAACATCCCTTGCCTTTTGCAGTATATTCCTTTGGCCACATTTTCTTCAGTCATGGAAGATCACAAAATTACTTTATTTGCAGATGATGTCTTAATTTGTCTTACTAGACCATTGGAATCCTTAAGAAAATTATATTTCAGATTGGAAGAATACGGGAAAGTATCAGGATATAAAATTAATAAAGATAAAACTGAAATAATGCCTCTTTTTGAAGGCAATTATAACCAATGTAAAAGAGAAAGCCAGTTTAAATGGCAAAAAGAAGGCATTAAGTACTTAGGAGTTAAAGTAGATAATAAGTTAAATAATTTGTATAAATTAAATTATAATCCATTAATAAAAAAAATAGATGAGGACCTGAAGAAATGGATGAATCTTCCAATTACATTGCTAGGGAGAGTGAACTGTATTAAGATGAATATTTTTCCGAGGATACAGTATTTATTCCAAACACTGCCTATACCTTTGCTAAATAAATTTTTTCAAGAATTGAACAAAATTGTGAGGAATTTTCTTTGGAAAGGTAAAATGCCAAGAGTGTCTGGAAAAATTAACATGGAAATTTGAATTAGGTGGACTGCAATTACCAAATTTTAAAAATTATTATCTGGCAGCACAAATGAGTTGAGTTGAGTATAGGAGTTGAGTATAGGAGCAAAGATGTCCTTCTGCAGTTGTACAGGGCCCTAGTGAGACCGCACCTGGAGTACTGTGTGCAGTTTTGGTCTCCAAATTTGAGGAAGGATATTCCTGCTATTGAGGGCGTGCAACGTAGGTTCACCAGGTTAATTCCCGGAATGGCGGGACTGTCGTATGTTGAAAGACTGGAGCGACTAGGCTTGTATACACTGTATAAACGTATAAGATTATTAAGGGGTTGGACACGTTAGAGGCAGGAAACATGTTCCCAATGTTGGGGGAGTCCAAACCAAGGGGCCACACAGTTTAAGAATAAGGGGTAGGCCATTTAGAACGGAGATGAGGAAAAACTTTTCCAGTCAGAGAGTTGTGAATCTGTGGAATTCTCTGCCTCAGAAGGCAGTGGAGGCCAATTCTCCGGATGCATTCAAGAGAAAGAGTTAGATAGAGCTCTTAAGGATAGCGGAATCAGGGGGTATGGGGAGAAGGCAGGAACGGGGTACTGATTGAGAACGATCAGCCGCGATCACATTGAATGGCGGTGCGTACAGGCTCGAAGGGCCGAATGGCCTCCTCCTGCACCTATTGTGAGAGAGAGGAAGGGGAGTGAGAGAGGGAAGGGGAGCTAGCAATCAAGGACAAACATTGACACAAAGAAACAGCGAGCACATGTGGCGGCCATTTCGTTGAAAAAAACTGAGCACATGTGGCGGCCATTTGTTGAAATAAACAGTGAGCACATGTGGCCCTTCATAAGCCCACAACTTCCCCAAGGCTCAGCGATCCCACCAATTATCAATTAGCAGCCCGCCCGACGGGCGACATTGTCCACACCCAGTCTCCACCTCTTGCTATTAAAAGATATTTTATAAATTAAAGCTTGTAGCTTTTTGAGGTATAAAATATCTTTTTAATAACAAGAATAAATAGCTCTCCCCCTTCTCTTTCCCCTCCTCTCTCTCTCCCCCTCTCTCTCCCCCTCCTCTCTCTCCCCCTCCTCTCTCTTCCCCTCCTCTCTCCCTCCCTCACTCCATCCCTCCCTTTCTCCCTCCCTCCCTCTCTCTCCCCCAAACAAAAAGCTATGAGCTTTAATTTATAAAATATCTTTTAATAGCAAGAGGTGGATAGCCATCATGCCCCATCTACACTAGTCCCACCCGCCCACACCGTCCAACATGCCCCATCTACACTAGTCCCACCCGCCCACACCGTCCAACATGCCCCATCTACACTAGTCCCACCCGCCCACACCGTCCAACATGCCCCATCTACACTAGTCCCACCTGCCCACACTGACCAACATGCCCCATCTACACTAGTCCCACCCGCCCACACAGACCAACATGCCCCATCTACACTAGTCCCACCCGCCCACACCGTCCATCATGCCCCATCTACACTAGTCCCACCCGCCCACACTGACCAACATGCCCCATCTACACTAGTCCCACCTGCCCACACCGTCCATCATGCCCCATCTACACTAGTCCCACCTGCCCACACCGTCCATCATGCCCCATCTACACTAGTCCCACCTGCCCACACTGACCAATATGCCCCATCTACACTAGTCCCACCTGCCCACACCGTCCATCATGCCCCATCTACACTAGTCCCACCTGCCCACACTGACCAACATGCCCCATCTACACTAGTCCCACCTGCCCACACCGTCCAACATGCCCCATCTACACTAGTCCCACCTGCCCACACCGTCCATCATGCCCCATCTACACTAGTCCCACCTGCCCACACTGACCAATATGCCCCATCTACACTAGTCCCACCTGCCCACACCGTCCATCATGCCCCATCTACACTAGTCCCACCTGCCCACACTGACCAACATGCCCCATCTACACTAGTCCCACCTGCCCACACCGTCCATCATGCCCCATCTACACTAGTCCCACCTGCCCACACAGACCAACATGCCCCATCTACACTAGTCCCTGCTGCCCTCACCGTCCATCATGCCCCATCTATACTAGCCCCACCTGCCCACACTGACCAACATGCCCCATCTACACTAGTCCCACCCGCCCACAACGACCAACATGCCCCATCTACACTAGTCCCACCTGCCCACACCGACCAACATGCCCCATCTACACTAGTCCCACCTGCCCACACTGACCAACATGCCCCATCTACACTAGTCCCACCTGCCCACACCCAACAACATGCCCCATCTACACTAGTCCCACCTGCCCACACCGTCCATCATGCCCCATCTACACTAGTCCCACCTGCCCACACCGAGCAACATGCCCCATCTACACTAGTCCCACCTGCCCACACCGACCAACATGCCCCATCTACACTAGTCCCACCTGCCCACACTGACCAACATGCCCCATCTACACTAGTCCCACCTGCCCACACTGACCAACATGCCCCATCTACACTAGTCCCACCTGCCCACACTGACCAACATGCCCCATCTACACTAGTCCCACCTGCCCACACCGCCCAACATGCCCCATCTACACTAGTCCCACCCGCCCACACCGACCAACATGTGCTAGGAGGATGCTAGGAGGCTGCAGAGTGACTTGGATAGATTAGGCGAGTGGGCAAATGCATGGCAGATGCAATATAATGTGGATAAATGTGATCTTATCCACTTTGGCGGCAAGAACAGGAAAGCAGAGTATTACCTGAATGGTGACCGATTGGGAGAAGGGGAGATGCTACGTGACCTGGGTGTCATGGTGCACCAGTCATTGAAGGCAAGCATGCAGGTGCAGCAGGCAGTGAAGAAAGCGAATGGTATGTTGGCATTCATAGCAAGAGGATTTGAGTATAGGAGCAGGGAGGTTCTGCTGCAGTTGTACAAGGCCTTGGTGAGACCGCACCTGGAGTATTGTGTGCAGTTTTGGTCTCCTAACCTGAGAAAAGACGTTCTTGCCTTAGAGGGAGTACAGAGAAGGTTCACCAGATTGATCCCTGGGATGGTGGGACTTTCATATGAGGAAAGACTGGATAGACTGGGCTTATACTCGCTGGAATTTAGAAGACTGAGGGGGGATCTTATAGAAACATATAAAATTCTTAAGGGGTTGGAGAGGCTAGATGCGGGAAGATTGTTCCCGATGTTGGGGGAGTCCAGAACCAGGGGTCACAGCTTAAGGATAAGGGGGAAGTCTTTTAGGACCGAGATGAGAAAACATTTCTTCACACAGAGAGTGGTGAATCTGATGAATTCTCTGCCACAGAAGGTAGTTGAGGCCAGTTCATTGGCTATATTTAAGAGTTAGATGTGGCCCTTTTTGCTAAAGGGATCAGGGGGTATGGAGAGAAGGCAGGTACAGGCTACTGAGCTGGATGATCAGCCATGATCATATTGAATGGCGGTGCAGGCTCGAAGGGCCGAATGGCATACTCCTGCACCTATTTTCTATGTTTCTAACATGCCCCATCTACACTAGTCCCACCTGCCCACACCGCCCAACATGCCCCATCTACACTAGTCCCACCTGCCCACACCGCCCAACATGCCCCATCTACACTAGTCCCACCTGCCCACACCGACCAACATGCCCCATCTACACTAGTCCCACCTTCCCACACCGGCCAACATGCCCCATCTACACCAGTCACACCTTCCCACACCGGCGAACATGCCCCACCTACACTAGTCCCACCTGCCCACACCGACCAACATGCCCCATCTACACTAGTCCCACCTGCCCACACCGACCAACATGCCCCATCTACACTATTCCCACCTGCCCACACTGACCAACATGCCCCATCTACACTAGTCCCACCTGCCCACACCCAACAACATGCCCCATCTACACTAGTCCCACCTGCCCACACCGTCCATCATGCCCCATCTACACTAGTCCCACCTCCCCACACCGACCAACATGCCCCATCTACACTAGTCCCACCTGCCCACACCGACCAACATGCCCCACCTACACTAGTCCCACCTGCCCACACTGACCAACATGCCCCATCTACACTAGTCCCACCTGCCCACACTGACCAACATGCCCCATCTACACTAGTCCCACCCGCCCACACTGACCAACATGCCCCATCTACACTAGTCCCACCTGCCCACACCGCCCAACATGCCCCATCTA
>NW_027601320.1:166186-180147 GCF_053455715.1 Rhinoraja longicauda
GAGATTCCTCAGCAAAACCCCGACGTTGTTAAAGATCCGTTGGGAATTATTCCGATCATATCCAATCCCTGTGATCTGATAATAGACGAAGTATACAACAAACGTCAGCCACAGGAGGATGAAGCTGCCGGAGATGGTGAAGAGTAAAACCACAGACCTCCTCCTGCTCTCCATCTCCGTGTCACTGCGCTTCTCCCCCTTGCTCTCACCCCTCAGCCCCTGACGGACCCGACTGGCCACTAAAATGTGCCGGACTGTCAGAGCGTTGAACAGCAGGATCACAGCGAAAGGGAGGAGCGGAGTTAAAACCGTGTCGATCCAGTCAAATGCCACCCACCCGGGGTCAGTGTAATAACTGTCCATCCCTGCACAAACCCCCACGGGACATTGTCGATGGTTCTCCAGGGTACCCGTGTGAAGTAGCGGGGAATGTTTTTCAGACACAGCAGAACGCCGGCTGTTGCGAGAACCGCAGCCGCAGTTTTCCCGGTGCAATATTTTGTTTTCAGCTTCTGGCAACAAATGGCGACAAAGCGATCAAAGGTGAAAGTGACGGTGAACCAGACAGAACAGTCTGCAGCTGCAGACCTCAGTACAAGGATAACACGGCACACAGGGGTGATGGACAGGAAACTCCAATAAAAATAATGATATTTGATCCAAGTCAAAATGACCTCGGTGATCAGGGTGAGTAGATCGGCCGCTGCCATGGCCACCAGGTAGCGAGTGGTGCAGGTGGAGAGGCCGCACTTTCCCCGGGACAGGATTACAATCGCCACTAAATTCACTGCGGAAAGAGAAGGGGACGGACACTGGGCATTACTGAACACGGTCTCCGGGGCTGAACACCGGCTCCACTTTCAGCTGGAGATCAGGAGTGTTGGAGTCGGTGCGCGGCTGCAGGTTTAACAATGTCAGACCCGGCTCCGACTGTGCCCGACCTGCCCGCTTCAGGGGAGAGGAGATAAGGCGACGGGCGGGGTAAAGGGTGGGGAGGGAACGAGCAGCCGCCCGCTACAATAGGCGGAATGGTCCTGTCTACAGTTAACCCCTGCTCACAGTCTCTGATGGGGTCGGTTTCACAGACTTAACCGTGACCGGCCGCGTTTAACCAGGGCTCTGGGAACTCGGCATCTGATGGGGACGAGGAGGGTTCCAGAGGGAAGGCAGGGACAACTTAGGATCCGGCAGCAGAGTGGCTCCGTTAATGGATTCATTCCTCAGTTCGGTAACAACACACGACGGTAGATCCGCGGCCACCGGTTCAGGAGATCGATCCAATTATTGAGCAACAGGCGGTGGCATCCGACTGTGACAGACTCCACAGTGAGACGTGTCCACAGGAGCGGGTGTTCACTCTGATCAATAACTCAGACACAGTAAACTTCACAATGTAAATCCCTTCACAGTCACACCGTCCCGGAGAGCTGCCTGTCCCGAGCACTGGGACAACTCTGGGCAAGGTCCCACTGAAGGCAAGAACAACATTCTAGTGGGTCCCGGCAGTGGGAGAAAGAGAGGGTTAGTTTAGGCTGTCTGAAAATGAGAAAAATCACAGCGTTAATTCAAGGATATTTCTCTGTGAGGATTGATACTCTTCACATATTCTTGTACAACGGTCATCGGTTGGGAATATTGTAACATGATCAAAATCAGGTCAACACCGGTTAACGGACGGAGTTATAAAACTTGAATTTTTCTGCTCACTTACCAGGGACTCCAACGGCAGCAATGATCACGTACAAGATTTTCTGCACGGCGTAATATTCATTGATCTTCTCACTGTGCATGTTCTCTGCCCAGCGACGTGTCCCTGTGAGCTACCGGTAATCTCTCGGAATGAAATACTGGGGCAGAACATTCCCGGAGATTTTATACCATTTTCCGTCTCCACCGGGACAGTGAAGTTTCATCAGAGGTAAAAAAAAGAGCTTTTGAAAATATTCGCAAACAGATGACATCAGCGAAGTGAAATCCCTGCTGAGACAGGTCGTGATTTATTCAGGGAATTGATTGAGAAACTCCAAAGAGTGGGAATTGTGGCTATACTGGGGTATGGAAATTGGGAGCGGCATTGTTCCAGCAAAGGGGATATTGTTTCAAACTCCACCAGGTCCAACTCTCCGCCTCATGTTGTTTGTCTGATTTCCTTCAATCCGCTTCATTCACTAAGGCAATCCCAAATTCCAGGGACCCTCTCAGGGCTTCTGATGCCCACTTTGAAGGTGGACTGGGCGACATTTGTCCACTGGTTGAGGAATTAGTGCAACAGATCACCTCGCACTAAAGTGGCCCCTGTACTCTGCTTCAACATTCAATATGATCGCGGCTTAACTGATTGCAACCTCACCCCCACACTCCCGGCGAGGCTGGTAACCATTCACTCCTTGCTTGCCTGCAGTGGGTCTGATTTTGCGCCGGGAAAATAACATTCTCTGCCTTCGTCACCTCTGAGCAGGAACGACCCAAAGACTCACGACACTCAGAGAACAGAAATATTGTGGCTTCAGAATTGTCCGAAACCCAAATAAAACAGCGAATGATGCGGCACATCTCCCTCCTCCCTTTCTCTCTCCCTCCATCCTTACTGCTGTCGCTCTCTATGAACTATCACTCTCTCCTACCATCTCTAATCTTCCTCTCGACGCCGCCATCTCTCTGTCAACCTCTCTCTCCTAACCCACCCCCTCTTTCTCACTCCCATTGCATTTATCCCTCCGTTTATTTCTATCTATCTGACCCTTCCATCGCTCCGTTTTGCCAACCCACGCGATCTGAACTCCGCTCTCTTTTCATGTTCCCACTCTCCCTTTGTTACTGAACTCTCCCTCCATCTCTTCTTTCGTCTTCTCCGCTATCTCTTCCTTTCATCACTGTACTCCCTATCTGTCTCTCTCTTTTCCCCAACACTCCTCCTGCTCGCCCTCACCTCCCTCTCCAAGGCCTTTCTTGCGAAGTGCGGTTAAAACGGCCAGCCACCATGGGATGTCTCTCTACCCCGTTCCCTCACACTTCAATAGCCCTTCCAGGTGAGGCTGATGTTCACATGCACCTCATCTAACCCGTTCTATTGCATGCGGTGTTCCAGATATGGTCTCCTTTGCATCGGCGTTGTCAAGTGGAGACTCGGCGACCGTTCGGCCCAACACTTACCGTCGTTCCGTCAAGGCCACCAGGATCTTCCCGTTGTAACTCGCCTTCCCACACTGACCTTTCTGTCCTTTGCTTCCTCTATTCCCAGACTGAAGCGACATGCAAACTGAAAGAACGCCACTTCATATTCCGCCCTTGGTGCCTTGCAACAATAGACTATAGACAATAGGTGCAGGAGGAGGCCATTCGGCCCTTCGAGCCAGCACCGCCATTCAATGTGATCATGGCTGATCATTCTCAATCACTACCCCTTTCCTGCCTTCTCCCCATACCCCCTGACTCCGCTATCCTTAAGAGCTCTATCTAGCTCTCTCTTGAGTGCATTCAGAGAATTGGCCTCCACTGCCTTCTGAGGCAGAGAATTCCTAATGGTATGAACTTTGAATGATCCAATGTTACGTAACTAAGTGCAAATACCCACTTCCCCCTCGCTCTTCCTCGTGCTTCATCCGGACTCGCACCAATACATCCCCTCCACCACAACTTCAACCGATATTACTTCCACTTTCTTTATAATTCCATCCTGCTCAACCCTTACCTCGCACCTGACAATGAAAACGGTATTCACCCGCTCATCGTTCAACTCGCTTTCTCCTGCTGTTCCCCCGTCCCACCACAATGAGTCTGAAGTAGGGTCCCGAACAGAAACTTCACCCATCCATGTACTTAGCAGGCTTAGCCAGTTCGGCGTGCCCTCTACAACTCTCACCAACGTCTACAGATGCACCATAGAAAGTATTTTATCAAGATGCATCACAGCTTGGTTTGGGAACAGCTCCATACAAGAACGCAAGAAATTGCAGTGAATTGTCCAGACCATCACACAAACCAACCTCCGTTATATTGACTCAATTTATAAACCACGCCGCCTCGGCAGGGCCAGCAGCATAATCAAGGACGAGTCGCACCCTTGCCATTCCTGCTTCTCCTCTGTCCCATCAGGCAAAATGTATAGAAGTGTGAAAATGCACACCTCCAGTTTCAGGGACAGCGTCTTCCCAGCTGTTATCAGGCAATGGAATAATCCCACCACAACCATAAAGCAGTGCTGAACTACTATCTACCTCTTTGTTGAACCTCGGACTATCCTCGATCGGATTTTGCAGGCTTTACCTTGCACTGAACGTTATCCCCTTATCATGTATCTATACTCTGTAAATGGCTCGACTGTAATGAAGTATTTTGTTTCCACTGACTGGGTAGCACGCAACAAAAGCTTTTCACGGTACCTCGGTACATGTGACAATAAACTGCACTGAACTGACATACTCAAATAGTTTTCTCCAGAGCTGCAGCCTGACTCGCATTGGATATTGATTGTGTGTGACAGTGTGAGTGTGCGAGTCCGTGCAAGAGTGTGTTAGCACGTGTATGCGAGTGTGAATGTGTGAGATTGTGCAAATAAGTCGGTGTGTGTGCGTATGCGTTAGTGTATGCGGTTGCAGGAATTTCAATGATTCAGTGATACCTTATTATCACGTACCCAGGTAGAGTGAAATGCTTAGTTTTGCAGACAACCCAGTAACATCATGTGGAAGACCTCACCTGGGCGGTACACAAGTGTCGCCACATTTTGACGCCGGCAAAGTTACAAACGTTGCCCGGATAGTTCTATCTCCTGCCTGCTGCCGCACCGTGGGTCGCCCCTTCGTTTTCGGCGGCCTTCCTCGCTCTCCGACGGTCCACCTCGCTCTCTGCGGTTCCTCGCGGATCCCACCTCGCTCCCGCGGCGCGGTTCTCATCGCCATCCGCGGTGGGCGAGCCGGGCCGACCGGGCCGACTGAAGGGCTTGGACTCGCTCACCCGGAACACCCCGGCCACAGTGCGCTGCGCTGCTCGACGCGAACAGCCAAGGATACACTCAATCCAAAAATGTGCACGTGTGCATGCGGGTCTGCGTGTGAGAGAGCGGTAGAGTATGTAAGAGTGCCTATATTTGTGTGTGTGTGTCTGTCTGTGCTAGTGCGTGAGTGTACGTGTGAGTGTGTGAGCATTAGTAAGTGTGGATGCAAGTGCGATTGAATGTATCTGTGTCTCTGAGTGGGAGAATGCATGTGGGTTTGTGAAGGACAGTGTTGCGTCTGTGCGTGTGTGTGGCTGCTTGTGAGAATGTGAGAGAATATATGGTATGTGAGTTTGTCAGAGAGTTTGAGTATGTAATTATTTGATAGTGTGTGTGTGTGTGTGTGTGTGTGTGCGTGTGTGTGTGCGTGTGTGTGTTCGTGTGCGGGAGAGTATATGATGGTGTTGTCAGAGAATGTGTATGTTCGTGTGTAAGTGTGTGCGAATGAGTGCGTGTCTCTTCGTGCGAGGACGTGTGAATATCTGTTAGTGTGAGTGCATGTGTACATGTAATTGTATGTGAGAATGTGTGAGGGTATATTTGATTGTTTGTGATTGCATTTGAGAGATTGTGTGTGTCTTTGTACGCGGGTATGTGTGGGTCCGTGTTTGACTGTGTTTGAGGGTGTGAACATGTGTGTTTGTAATGATGTAATGGCATACTGCGGGTTTTAGTGACGACGTGACACGCTGTGTGGGATTACTGATGGAGTGACACACTGTGCAGTGGAACTGATGGAGTGACACAATGTATGGTAGTAATGGTGGATTATCACACTGGGTTGGTACAGATGGATTGACACACTTTGGAGTTGTATTGATGAAGTGACACATTGCGCAGTAGTACTGATGGAGTTACACACTATGCAGTGCACTAATGGTGTGACACAATGTGGGGGTAGTACTGATGGAGTGACACAATGCGCTGTATTGTTGTTGTTGTTCGTCCTTCGTGTTCGAAGTTGACCATGACTTCACTTTCAGTTGGAGCATTGGTGACTGTGGGTCCTGAAGTGACTGGTGAGGCCAATCCTGGCCCGGAAGGCACGCCTACACGTAGGACACAAGTGGATGGGTGCTGCAGTGGAAGTGGAGGTAGCCCGGGCCTTGCGCCCGGTGCGTTTCCTCTGGGCCTCTGCAGTGCAACTGTTCTCTTGCTACACGGACTCCTGTGGTGAGCTTGCTACGCCAGGTTGGACGGTCCAGAGCAAGAAACTTCCAAGTGCTGAGGTTGATGTCCAAGTCTTTGAGGGACACTTTGAGGCAGTCCTTAAGCCGTTTCTTCTGTCCTCCTACTGAGCGCTTGCCCTGACACAGTTCTCCATACAGAAGCTGTTTTGTCAGTCGACTCTCGGGCATTCTGACGACATGGCCTACCCATCTGGCTCGGGCTTTCCGTAGGAGGGTGTGGACGCTGGGAATTCCGGCCCGTTCCAAGACCTCTGTGTCGGGAATTTTGTCCTGGCACCTGATGTGAAGGAGTCTGCGTTGGCAGCTCAAGTGAAAAGTGGTTGAGCTGTTTGGCATGTTTGCTGTAGACAGTCCAGGTCTCACTGGCATAGAGAAGAGTGGTGAGTACCACTGCACAGTAGACCTTCAGCTTGGTGGTAAGGCTGAGTCCTCTCCGCTCCCAAACATTCCCACAGAGTCGCCCAAAGGTAGCGCTGGCCTTGGCCATCCTTTTGTTAATCTCAGCGTCAATGTTCACCACTCGTGAGAGTGTACTACCCAGATAGGTAAAGCTGTCGACTGCCTGTAGATTCTGCCCCCGTCACCGTGATGTGTGGTTCCTGGTAGGGCTTTTCAGGCGCTGGCTGGTCCATAACTTCAGTCTTTTTGGTGCTAATGGAGAGACCAAAGTTATCACAGGCCTGTGAGAAGCAGTCCATATCATGCCGCATCTTCTTTTCTGTGCTGGCGTTGAGGGCGCAGTCATTAGCAAACAAGAAATCTCCGATGATGGTCTACTTCACCTTTGTAACAGCTTGCAGACGCCTGAGGTTGAACAGCCTGCTGTCAGTCCTGTACCTGATGTGTATTCCATCCTGGCAGTCACGGTTGGCATCAGTCAGCATGGCAGAGAAGACCATGGTGAAGAGTGTAGGGGCAAGAACACAACCTTGCTTCACGCCGTTTGTCACTGAAAAGGCTTCCGACTCGTCTCCATCATCTAGCACTTTCACCATCATGCCGTCATGGAACTGCCGGACAATCGTGCTGAACTTGCTGGGACAGCCAAACTTCTGCATTATCTTCCACAAGCCATCTCTGCTGACAGTGTCGAAGGCCTTTGTCAGATCGACGAAGCTCACGAACAGGTCGCTGAGCTGCTGTTGGCATTTTTCCTGGAGTTGGCGTGCAGCAAATATCATGTCGCAGTTCCACGCCCAGCACTGAAACGACACTGGCTTTCTGGAAGGAGACCCCGCTCAAGGTGTTGAATGAGACGGTTGAGCAGGATGCGATCCAAGATCTTCCCAGCTATGGACAGGAGGGAGATGCCTCGATGATTGCCGCAAGACTGGCGGTTGCCTTTCCTCTTGTAGATGTGAACTATGCTGGCATCTTTCAGCTGTTGTGGGACCTTCCCTTCATTCCACATGGACTGGAAGAGGTCAGTCAGCTTCTGCATCATGACAGGGCCTCCTGCTTTGAACACTTCAGCACTACACTGTAGTACTGATGGAGTGACACCAGTTGATGTAGTTCGTGTGGATTAACACACTGTGGGTTGGTACAGATGGAGTGACACACTGCAGTAGTACTGATGAAGTGACACACTTTGCAGTAGTTCTGATGGAGTGATACACCGTGGGCCTCTACTGATGTAGTAACACACTGCGGGTAATACTGATGAAGTGACACAATGAGTAGTACTGTTGTTATGACAAACTGTGGAGTAGTACTGACGAAGTGACACACAGTGGAATAGTACTGATTTAGTGACAAATTGTGAGGTAGTTCTGTTGTAATGACGTACTGTACGGAAGAATTGATGGATGAAACACTGTGGGTAGACTAATGGAGTGATACATTGTGAGGTAGTACTGAGGAACTGGCACACTGTGGCGTAGAATTGATGGACTGACACCCTGGGTCGTACTGATATAGTTCCACACTGAAGTAGTCCTGACGGAGTGACAAACTGTGTGGTAGTACTCATGTCATTGCGTCAGTACTACCACGCAGTTTGTCACTCCATCACCCCACCCCTTAGGGTAAAACTGATGGAGTGACACGCTGTGGAGTAGTACTGATGGAGTGACACACTGCGCGGTTGTACTGATGGAGTAACATACTTCGTTGTAGTGCTGATTGAATGACACACTGGGGGTAGTATGGACAGAATGGTGCACAGTGGGCGAGTACTGAAGTATTGACACAATGTTCGGTGGTACTGTCGGGTTGCACATTGTGACTTCCACACTGAAGTAGGACTGACGGTGGGGCAGTACAGATGGAGGGTTACACTGTTGGGTAATACTAATTGAATGAGTCCGTGTGGTTGTACATAATGGAATAACAAGCTTAAGGCAGTACTGATGGAGTGCATCACTGTGGTGTAGTACTGATGGAATAACATATTGTAGGGTAGTACTGATGGAGTGACACCCTCCAGTATTGTACTGATGGAGTGTAACATTTTGGAGTAGTACTGGTGTAATGACGTACTGTGGAGGTTTATTGATGGAATGACACACTGTGGGGTAGCACGGATGTAATAGCACATTTTGTTGGAGTGACGCAGTAATACTGATGGACTGACACGCTCTGCGGTAGTACTGTTGCGATGCAAAACTGTGGTGAAATAGTGATGGAATTACACACTATGGAGTCGCAGCGATGGGTTAGCACACTGTGGGGTAATGCGGAAGGAATGGCAGATTTGAGGTAGTCCTGATGGTGTGAAACACTTTGGGGCGTACTGATGGAAGAAAAAACTGCGGGGAGTACTGATGGAGTGACACGTTCTAGGGTTGCACTGGAGTGACATGATGTGGGGCAGTACCGATGTAGTGTAACAATATGGAGTTGTATTGATGCGGTGAGACACTGTGTGGTTTCACCGACGGAGTGACACACTGAGCGGTAGTACTATTGTGATGACAAACTGTGTTGTAGTACTAATGCTGTGACACACTGTTTGGTAATACTGATGGAATGACACAATTTGTGGCAGCACTTATGGAGTGACCCATTGGGATAGTCTTGATTGAATGATAAACTTCGGGCAGTGCTAATGGCGTGAGACATTGTGGGGAAATACTAATAGAGTGAAACTGTGGGGAATTACTGATGGAGTGACACAGTGAGATAGGGCTGATGGAGTGACATACTGTGGGGAATACTGATGGAGTGACACTGCGAGGAAGTACTGATGGTTGACACTGTCGGGTAGTACTGATGGAGTGACACGCTGCGTGGTAGTACTGATGGAGTAATAATGGATTGTTCTGATGTAGTGTCGCACGCTGGCGTAGTACTGATGCAATGATAACCCGTGTTATATTCCTGATGGTGCGATGCTCAATGGGGAAGCACTGATGGAGTGGCACAGTGTAGTGTAGTGCAGATAGAGTAACAAACTATATTTTATTACTGATGCAGTGGCACACTGTGGGCAGTGCTGGTGGAGTGACACACTTTGAGGTAGTACTGATGGAATGGCACACTATGTGGCAGTACTGACGCAATAGCATGCTGTGGGAGAGTACTGGTTGTGTGACACCCTGCGGTGTAGTACTGTTGGATAGACATATACCAGAGTAATACTGGTGGATTGAAACACTGTGGCGTAGTACTGATGGAAGGACTCATTGTGTAGTACTGATGGAGTGACACACCGTTGGATAGTACTGATAAAGTGACACCCTGTGTGGTAGTACTAATGGAATAATACACAAGGTGGTACTGATGTTGGAAAAACACTGTGGGTGTGTATTGATGGAAAGGTATATAGTGCGGTAGTACCAATGAAGTGACACGCTCTGGGGTTGTACTGATGGAGTGACATAGTGTGTTCTAGTAATGATCGTCTAACACACTGTAGGCTTGTAATGATGGAGTGATTACCAGTGGGGTAGTATTGATGGAGTGACACAATGTGGGCAGTACAGATGGAGCAATACACTTTGGGGTTATACTAGTGAAGTGACAAACTGTGGGCAAGTACTGCTGGAGTAAAACATTTTGGTGCATTACTGATAGAGTGACACAGTGTGCAGTAGTACTGATGGAGGAACAAGCGATATGGTAGTACTGATGTCGTGGCACACTGTCGGATAGTATTAATGGTGTGAAACTAAATGGGACAGTACTGGTGTAATGATACATTATAGTGTAGTTCTGATGGAGTGACACATTGAGGGAGAGAACTGATCGAATGACAAACTGTGGGATAGTACTGATGGAATGAATATCTATTTGCTAGTACTGATGCAATTGCATTCTATGGGATAGTACCGAATGAATGACACGTTGATGCAGTAATGATAGAGTAACCGACGATGTGGTAGTACTGATGGAGTGACACGCTGTGGGATAATACTTATGGATTAGCATCCTGTGGGGTAGTAGTGAAGGACTGGTATATTTTGGGGTAGTACTGATATAGTGACACATTCGATGGTATTATTGAAGGGGTGAAAAACTGTGGGTAGAACTGATGAAATTACATACTTAAGGTGGTACTGACAGAGTGAAACACCGCCGGGAAGAAATGATGGAATGACATACTGTGGGGTTGTACTGATGAGAGTGACACGCTCTTGGGTACTACTAATGGAGTAACATGTGGTACTGACAGAGTGACAGACTGTGCAGTAGTATTGATGGAGTAATCTAACGTAGGGTAGTGTTGAAGTAATGGCACATTCTGGAGTAGTTCTGATGGGGTGACACACTGTGCGGTAGTACTGTTGTTGTGACATAATGTGGGATGGAATTGATGGAGTGACACTATGCGGTAGCACTGATGGAGCGACGCACTGTAGGGTAGTACTGGTGCAATGGTATACTGTGGGATAGTACTCATGGACTGACGCACTGTGGGGTAGTACTGGTGTAACGGTATACAGTGGGATGGTACTGATGGAGTGACATCGGCGAGACTAAGCGAAACCTCGGCGATCGTTTCGCTGAACAGCTCCACACAGTTCTACCTGATCTCCCGGTTGCTCAGCACTTTAACTCACCCCCGCTCCCCCATTCCCAATCTGAACTTTCTGTCCTGGGCATCCTCCATTGTGAGAATAATGCCCAGCGCAAATTGGAGGAACAGCACCTCATACTTCGCTTGGGCAGCTAACATACCAGCAGTATGAACATTGACTTCTCTAACTTCAATTAGCCCTTGCTTTCCCTCTCTCTCCATCCCTCCTCCTTCCCAGTTCTCCCACCAGTCTCACTGTCTCCACCAAAATTCTATCTCTTTCCCGCCGACCTCTCCGACATCAGTCTAAAGAAGGGTCTCGACCCGAAACGTCACCCATTCTTTCTCTCCAGAGATGCTGCATGTCTCGTTGAGTTACACCAGCATTTAGTGTCTACCTTCGATTTAAACCAGCATCTGCATTTCTTTCCTACACGAAGTACAATGCACGGCAGGACTTTCGGCTAATAATAGCTGTGCTGAACATGAGACGACCAAGCTTACCCGCCTTCTCACAATGCATATCCCTTCATTACCTGAAAATCTGAACTTGTCTTAAATATCACTATTGTATCTACCTCCAACACCAATGGAGTGGGTGGTAAGATTTTAGGACCCGTTATACAGGATGATGTGACAGAGTACTTATAAGTGCACGATGAAATAGGCATAAGTTGGCATGGCTTTGTGAAGGGAAGGTCGTGTTTGATAAATTTGCTGGAATTATTTGAAGATGTAAATAGCAAGACAGCCAAAGCAGAGGCAGTGGATGCTGTCCACCACTATTTTCAGAAAGCCTTTGATAAGGTGTCGCACCATGGCAGCTGCGGAAGAGGAGAGCCCACGGTGTCAAAGGGCAGATACCAGCATGGATAACTGGTTGGCTGGATGACAGAAGACAAAGAGTGGCAATAAAGAGGGATTTTTTTCTAGTTGGCTAACAGTAACTAGTGGAGATCTTCAAGGATCGGTGTTTGACCGCTACTCCACGTTTTATATTATGATTTGGACGAGGGGATTGAAGGCTTTGTGGCCAAGTTTGCGGATGTTACGAAAAGAGGTGGAAGGGCAGGTAGTTTAGAGAAAGAATGGACTCCGCAGAAGGAATTGGACATGTTGGGGGGATGGGCAGAGAAGTGGCAGATGGAATATAGTATAGCAAAGTGCGGAGTACTGCATTTTGGTAGTAGGAATAATGGCGTAGACTATTGTCTAAGTGGGGAAATAATCCATAAATCGGAAGTGCAAAGGGACTTGGGAGTGCTGGTTAAGGATTCCCAAAAATTTTAAATGCAAGTTGAATCGGTGAGAATGATCAGCCATGATCACATTGAATGGTGGTGCTGGCTCGAAGGGCCGAATGGCCTACTGCTGCACCTATTGTCTATTGTCTATTATCTATTGTCTAATGGAAGCAAACTCAACTCATTTATTTCAAGAGGACTTGTATACAAAAACACGGATGTAATGTTGAGGCTATTCAAGGTGCATTTGGAATATTGTAAGTAATTCTGTGCACCATATCACAGGAAAGGTGTGCTGGCTCTGGAGAGCGTCCAGAGGAGGTTTACAAGAATGATCACAGCAATACGTTAATCTATGGTGAGCGTTTGTAGGCTCTCGGCTTGCACTCGGTGTTTTGCAGATATGTGAATGGTTTATATCGAGTGGATGTGGAAAGGATGTTTCTACTTGTCGGAGCGTCTCGGACAAGAGGTAATTTCCTCAGAATTAAACTACGTTCTGTTTTGAAGTTGATCACAAATGTATTTAGTCAGAAGGTGATGAATTTGTGGAATTCTTTGCCACAACAGGCGGTGTTGTTCACGTCAGTGGATATTTAAAGGCGTAGACAGAAGGATTCTTGATTAGTACAGGTTTCAGATGTTATGGGGAGAAGGCAGGAAAATGGGGGTTGGAGGGAAAAACATTGGCGGATAAGACTTGATTGGCCGAATGGTCTAATTCTACTCCTATTCCTTATCACCCAATGCCCACCTGCGGTATTGCGTTCGAGGCACCTACTGCCCTTTGTGTAAACAGCTTTCCCCGCACACCTCGTTTAAACTTCATCCATTTCACCTTAAAGGGGTGGCCTTTAATACTTGATATTTCCATCTTGAGTGAAATGTTCTGACTGTTTACCATATCTTTGCCTCTCATAATTTGATATCGATCTATCAGGTTACTGCCCGAGCTCCGGTGTTCCCGATGAGCCAGTCCAACGTCTGGTTGTTCATACGCTCCAGGCGATGTTCTTGTAAACGTCTTGAGCACAATTTCCGAACCGCCTATATCCTTCCTGTACTAGAGCGAACATAACTGTACACAATACTGCAAAAGCGGCCATTGCAAAGTTCTCTAAAGTTGAATATTGACATCTGACTTATATTCACTGCCTCGGTCAAATATAGCAAGCATTCTACATGGCTTAGTTATAACTCTAAAGGTACTACCACGATTTCCGTGTTTCGCATTGGGAACTCAAGGTCCATCATAAGCAATGCTGATGCTGCGATGCACTGATATTGTACAGACGGTGTGGACTGTTGTGCCTCGATGTTGCAGTGTACTGCTGGTGTTCATCCAGGGGAGGGCGCCGTGACAGTATATTCCCACTGTACATCCACTCAGGTGCGCTGTGTGTGGATGTTGCCGTGTGCTGCTGAAGTTCATCCAGGGTAGGGCGACGTGACAGTCTATTGCTACTGTACATCCACTGGGGTGCGCTGTGTGAGGATACTGCAGTGCACTGATAAAGAAGAACACTAAGTACAAAAGTCATAGCAGCAGAGTTATTGCACCAGGCCCATCG
>NW_027601320.1:180647-223492 GCF_053455715.1 Rhinoraja longicauda
ATTATTATTGTTACATGCGGTACAGTGAAAGAAGAAACTCTGCTTTGCTCATTATCCAGGCACATATTCCATGCACCTGTACAATGAGTTTGAAATCAAGTACCGTAGATTTGGAGAGGGGAAGGTACAGAGTCCGAATACAGTTTCAGCATTGCAGCGCATCAGATCCAGAGACAAAGTCCAATTATGACATGTGAATTGAACAGTACAATCGCTTATAGAAGGACCATTAAGAAGCCCGATAACGGACGGGATGAAGCTGCTGGTTTGCGCGCTTTCACGCATGTGTACTTTCTGCCGACTGGAGCAGGGAGAAGAATGAATGGTCTGAGTGAACGGGTCTTTGATTACATTGGCTGCTTTTCCGAGGTAGCGGGAAGTGCAAATGGAATCTGTGGTGAGAAGTCTGGTCTGTGTGAAGGGCGGGACTACATCTGCAAATCTCTGCAACTGCTTGCGTTCCTAGGCACAGCTTTTCTCAAAACACGCTGTGATGCAGCCCTACATAATGCTTTCTATGGTGCATCTATAGAAGTTTGGAAGAGTCACTGGAGACATGCCAATTTTTCAATGTCTCTTCGGTATAGAAAGGGGTCTGGGAGCCTTCTGGCCTGTTCGATCCATGTAGTTGGTCCACGACATATAATAATAATAATAATGTATTTTATTTATATAGCGCTTTTCATATACTCAAAGATGCTTTACAGAGATTTAGATATCTTTAATATCTTTAATATCTTTGGTGATATTAACTCGAAGAAACGTGATGCTCGCTACCATTTCCATTTCTGCATCATCGTTGCTGATTGTGGCACGTACTTCAACACGTTTCCTAAATTTAGTCACGAGCTCTTCCTGACATTGAGGGAGATGTTATTGTCCTCACACCACGTTTCTTCGTTGTCTATCTCCAACAGGTAACACAGGCACACACGCACAATGCCAAGCTCAGATTTGTTTAGACATTCAATCATAATTATCACACTGGTCTTGGTCTCATAGACATTTCCATAACTGGTCATATTAGTCTTCCATATTGTCCATAAAATTATTCTTCCCAAAAGACTTTAGTGCGCCTTCGGGTTGTTGCTGCTATGTGTTTGATCCAGGATAGGCCTGGATAGTATTAACACCAAGGGGAAATGTCAACCATTTCCACTTCTGCACCATTGATGCTGATTTGGCATGCATTGTATCTTATTTCCTGAAGTCAATAACTAGCTCCTTCACCCTGCTGACATTGAGGGAAAGATGATAGTATTGGCTCCATGTATCTTAGTTATCTAACTCCTTCCCGTGCTCCTTATTGTCATTCTTCCTGATTTGACCCACCACAGTGACACTGTGGGCAAACCTGTAGATGTAATTAAAGACAAATTTCTCCATACAGTCGAGAGTGTAAAGGGAGTATAGTGGGGGACTGAGAACGTATCCGTGCAGGGCACCGATGTGGAGAGTTATAATGGAGGAGATGCTGTCCCCTATCCTCACTGACTGAGGTCCGTGGGCATTAAACCCTTGGAAGCAGTGACGCAGGCGAGCAGATTCCTAGGTCTCGTAGTTTGGAGATAACAGCCACTCCTTCCCCACCAGACACAGGTACACACGGTTACACGCACAATGCCCAGCTCAAGTATGTTTGGAATTCAAGATCATAATTACATACTGTTCTTGGTCTCATATCCATTTCCACCCAGGTCCCATTAGTTTTCATTTCCATATTTTTCCACAAAGATCTTCGCCCCAACCCTGTCTGCATTTCATAAATGATCATTCTTGTTTTCTGGGGTAGATAATACTGTCTACGATTCAGATATATCTTGGAGAATATTTTACATCTGACCTCATTCACTCCAAGGTGAATTCTTATTTTGAACGATAATCCGAACGTAATCATCCACAGGCGGCTGTAATTCTGTCAAAATCTATCCTGCAAAGTTCTCGCAGAAGTCTCGATGTCGGGTCAATACACACAATTGTCATTCTTACGAGCTGCGCAGAATGGGTGACCTGTTCAATTATTCGCCTTTGAGAGACACTTGATGCGACGGAAACGTCTCGAATTCTGTCTCTGGCCCGAGTCGAAGGTAGGTGTCGCTTTCCTTAAAAAAGATAGTGCCAGGCCATAATATTCTACGGACTAAATTCTGGTGGATGGGATTTAGTAATTGGACAGCATACACACAGACAGGTTTTCTTCCTATTTCTATGCTGTGTGACTCGATGTGTGTGCGTTTCTCCACACGTGGTATCGCCGTCAGTAGTTATAGCAAGGTTCACCACTATTTCCTTTTATGAGCAACCCGGCAGTTGCAATAGGCAGCCAGGTATGGATATTTCTGTTGAGTAATAAATGTTGGGAATAACTGATTCTGCAGCAATGTTGAGGTGCGCTGATGAGCCAGTTTACACTCTAATCCAGAGGGCGGTGCAACGCCAAAGTTTGCAGGCGTCTGCTTTGAGATACTATTGCACACCGTGCATTTGTTTCGACGAGATTGGAACTTTGATAAGGTCATTCACTTCTGACATGAGATACGTTGGCCTCTCAAGCGGAAGTCTTCCGAATCTTCTGGGTTTATCCTTTTTTCCTCTTTTATTTCAGATGCCCGGCAATAACTGTGGTCCACAATACAGTGAGAGCATTTTACTCTATTCTGTCTCCTCCCCCACACCTTATCTTCTATGGCATTTGTCGAACTGTTCATTTGCGGTTAACAGCGATTCATCAACTTCTGGAGTACATCAACATCGGCTGTGTCACGCGGGTAATCTTTGTCCCATCATAGTAGTTATATTTCCGTTCTGATCACAGTTGTTACATATCTCCAGTTATTGGGTTGGTCTGGGTCGGCTTGATTAATTATTGTCACATGTATCGAGTTACAGCAAAAAGCGTGGTTTTGCATGCCATCCACTTAGATCAGTCATACTATACAAGGGCACAATCGACAACATCTGTGCAATTTCTTGTCGTCCAGGGCAGAATTATATCCAATCCAGGCTGTGATGCATCCCGAACGAATGCTTTCAATGGTGCACCTGGAGATGTTTGTAGAAGTTTTGTCCGTCTCCACCGGAAGTCGAGTGTGTCTTCTTGGTTGTGTGATCTGTATGGTTGATCCACGACACATCGGTGGTAATATTAACGCCAAACAACTTGAGTTCATTATCTCTTTCCTGAACTCTGCCTCATCGTTGTCCCTGACCCGGCCCATCACAGGGTTATCGTCAGCAAACATGTTGACGAAATTAGAGAGAATAGTGGAGAGTGTGAAGAGAGAATCGTAGGGGACGGATAAATCATCCTTGCAGGACGCCGGCGTTGAGAGTCTTTATGGAGGAGCTGTTGACACCTATGGTCACTGACTGAGGTCGGTGGCCATCGAGCCGAGGAAGCAGTGGCAAAGGGCGGAGCACATACCTAGGCCCTGGACACAGGTACACACGGCCACACTGCCGCAACCCCCTCCCCATCCTCCACTTCTGACACAGGTGCACACGTCCACACGTCCACAAACCCCTTCCCTCCCCCCCCCACACTGTGGACACAGGTACACACGGCCACAACACCTCCCCTCCCCACCCCCCATTGTGGATACAGGTACACACGGACACAAACCCTTCCCCTCCCCACCCCCCCCCCACTGTGGACACAGGTACACACGGCCACACGCACACAATGTCAAGCTCAGGCCTGTGCAGACCTTTACTCCCATAATTATCAAACTGGACCTGGTCTCGATTTAATTTCCTTACCTGGCCACATTAGTTTTCATTTCCCGCTTGTCCACAAGGAACTTCGCTCCAACCCTGTTTGTATTTCATTAATGGGCATCACCGTTTTCTGGGGTAGAGGGTACTCTAGATTCGGATATATCTGCGAGAGTAAATTACATCTCATCTCAGTCACTCCAAGGTGAATTAATATTCTGATCTTCTGATCCTAACGTAATCATCCATATACCCGTTGCTTAATGCTCTGAAGGTCTATTCCGTTAGGGCAAGTCCCACAAATCAATGGCAACAAATTCACTTGTTGGTCTTTGCAACTGTACACAGCAGAGGATCTGATCAATTGTTGGTCGTCTCACAGCCACTTTATGCTGGGGATAAATCTCGACTTCTGGCTCTACGCCGCTCCAAATTTAAGCATCGCCTTCTTTAAAAGATAGAGAGCCAGAGAATAATATTCTGTGGACCAAGTGCTAGTAAATGTGATTGAGTATTTGGATAGCAGTGACAAGGAGATTTGTTGGGCCTGTTTCTCTGCTGTATGACTATGACTCCTGGTCCAGTCTCTGTACGTTTCTCCGCATGTGTTAGCACCGTCATTAGTTATAGCAGGACCGTATTGCCATTTCCTTGTGTGTCCGAGCTGGGATGGTGAGGACTTTATTCCCTGGAGCGAAGGAAGCTGAGTGTTGATGATATGGAAGTATGTAAAATCATGAGAAGAATAGATAGGATAAATGCAGTCTTTTTATCCAGGATGAAGAATCAAAAATCAGATATCATAGGTTTAAGATGAGAGGGGCAAGATTTACGAGGAATCTGAAGGGGAGACTTGACGCAAAGAGGGTGCTGGGGACATGGTTCGAACTTTGATCAGATCATTCACTTCTGACATTACATGACTTTGCTTCCTGCACGGACGTCATCTGAGTTTTCTGAATGTATGTACTCCTGTATTGCAGATGCCCGGCAATTAGTACGGCCCACTATACAGTATCAGGTGTTTTCGTGTGATCATCCACATGTGCCCACTCCTCTCCATATCTTCGCATTTGTCCAACAGTTAATTTGTAGATAACCCCCATTCCACACCTTGTTTTCAATATCAATTCTGTTTGTGTTTCATGGACAATCTTAGTAGACATTGTAGCGACCATAGAGAATGGTCCAGGTCGTCGAACCCTCGGATTGGCCAGCGAGGTCACGTGGGAACGCGACCATGGGGATTGGTCCAGGGAGCGACATCGCTGATTGGCCAGCGATGTCATGTGCGCGTTTGGCGCCCGATTTAGTTAGTTCGGCGAAGTCTTCAAGGAAGACAGTAAGTTTGTGTTGGTTGTCCTGTACCTTGTTGTTTAACTCTGTATTCGTGTATTGCGGCTGCAATAAACTTCGTCTACAACCAACAAGTTTCGGACTCGCCATATTGGTGACCCCGACGTGATCTGGACGATCACCGACTGAGCAGGAACCCGACGCCTCGTTGACGATGACCGAGCAGGGCACACCAGAGTCAAGCGCGGCAGGCGTTCATCTTCCGTTGTTTTGGACGCACGCACCGCAAGCTTGGTTTATCCACGCCGAGGCTCAATTCCATATAAAGAAGGTGTCGGACGAATCCACGAAGTACTTCTACCTCGTCAGCGCTCTATCGCCGGACACAACCAAGCGCGTGATGCGGTTCATCGTGAATCCACCTGCGGAAGACAAGTACGAGGCCATGAAGAAGGTATTACTGCGAACCTTCGGGTTTAATAAGCATGGTGGTGCGGCAAAACTTCTGCGCCTACCGGATCTTGGAGACCAGCTGCCTTCCGTCCTCATGGCCGAAATGATGATGCTAGCCGGTGAGCATACGGATTGCCCGATGTTCGAACAGGCATTCCGCGAGAAACTTCCCGAGGATGTCCGACTGCTGCTCACGGATTGTTCTTTTAAGGACCCCGAAGCATATGCAGCGAAAGCGGACGCGCTCATAGCGGCAAAAAACAAGGCAAGTGGTTCAATCAACAAAGTCTCGAGATCGGTGACCACGCCACAGCGACGGCAAGATGGCGCCACGTCTCCCGCCAATTCTCCGAAAGCCCGCCAAAAAGATCCGCACAAGCGCGGCTGGTGCTATTATCACCTACGATGGGGTAACGAATCCCGCAACTGTCGTTTGCCTTGTACCTTCGCGGGAAATGCCTCGGCCGATCGTACATAGGGGCAGTTACGATTGGCCAGAACCGACGCCTCTATGTCCATGATCGATTCACGGACACGGAATTTTTGGTAGACACGGGAGCCATCGTCAGCATAGTGCCGCCGACCGACCTCGAAACCAGATCGGGTAAGACAGGTCCCACCCTCATCGCGGTTAATGGCAGCCCAATTCGCACTTTCGGTACACGGAAGATGTCCCTTGTGTTAGGCCTCCGCACGTACGAATGGCCATTCATCATAGCCGACGTCAAACAAGCGATCCTGGGCGCAGATTTTCTCTGGGCTTTTTCACTGGTTCCTGATGTCCGCGGTAACGACCTCCAACCCTCCGCCGAAGATGAGCATGTCGCTCCGGCAATCGCCTCCTCGCCCAGCCCTACTGTCCAGGCCGTCGTCGCGGCCCCCGACTCGTATGCTGCGATTCTGGCAGAGTTCCCAGAGCTGCTCGTCCAACGTTTTGACACACCTTCGGCTAAGCACGGTGTGGTCCATCACATCCGCACCGAAGGCCCTCCCGTTTTCGCTCGGGCCAGGAGACTACCGCCAGACAAACTGGTGGTGGCAAGGGCGGAGTTCAGGAAGATGGAGGAAATGGGAATAGTCCGTCAGTCTGACAGCCCGTGGGCCTCGCCGTTACACATGGTCTCCAAGGCATCTGGGGGGTGGAGGCCATGTGGCGATTATCGGCGTCTCAATGCTGTCACCACGGCTGATCGCTACCCCATACCGCACCTACAGGATTTTTCATCTGGGCTGGAAGGAGCGGTGGTGTTTTCCAAAATCGATTTGGTGCGAGGATACCATCAGATTCCGGTGCGACCGGAGGACATACAGAAAACTGCAACTATTACTCCGTTCGGGTTGTTTGAATGGTTGCGTATGCCTTTCGGTTTAAAGAACGCGGCACAGGCTTTCCAGCGACTGATGGACCGCGTGGGCCGGGGTTTACCCTTTTTGTTTATTTATTTAGACGACATCCTGGTCCCCAGCCCCTCAGTGCAGGAACACCAGGCCCATTTGCGGACCGTGTTCCAGCGGCTCCAAGACCACGGGCTCATTATCCAACCCTCCAAATGTCAATTCGGCCTGCCTGCTCTTGATTTTCTAGGGCACAGAATTACTCCTGCCGGCGCCGCCCCTTTGCCCGAGAAGGTGGAGGCTATCCGGGCTTTTCCCAGGCCCACCACAGTAAAAGGGCTGCAGGAGTTCGTAGGCATGGTTAATTTCTACCATAGATTCGTCCCGGCAGCGGCGCGAGTCCTGCGCCCGCTTTTCCAATGCCTTGCAGGGAATCCGGTAGAGTTGTTGTGGTCCCCGACCGCAGAGTCGGCTTTTACAGCAGCTAAGGCAGCCTTGGCAGACGCCACCATGTTGGTCCATCCGAGCCCCTCCGCCCCCACGGCCCTGACGGTTGACGCCTCTGACGTGGCGGTGGGCGGGGTTCTGGAGCAGCAGGTCGGTGGCCGTTGGCAGCCTTTGGCGTTTTTCAGCCGGCAACTAAATTCGGCCGAGCTGAAATATAGCGCATTTGACCGAGAGCTTCTAGCTCTCTATTTAGCTGTTCGTCATTTCAGGTATTTCCTCGAGGGCCACCCATTTGTGGCATTTACGGACCACAAGCCATTAACATTTGCTTTTTTGAAATTGTCTGACCCATGGTCGGCCCGCCAGCAGCGGCACCTGACTGCTATCTCCGAATTTACCACCGATGTCCGTCATGTCGCGGGTAAGCTTAATGCCGTTGCTGACGCCCTGTCTAGAACTGCTTTTCCCCCTATTTCGGCGGTGGACTGCGAAGTGGATCCCCAGGAGCTTGCGGAGGCACAGCTCCTAGCGGATACCGTTTCGGCTTACCGGTCCACCACTTCGGGATTGAAGTTGGCCCAGGTAGCTTGTGGGTCGGAGGGCACGAAAGTCTGGTGCGATGTTTCTCTTCCCCGTCCCAGGCCGGTAGTACCGCCCTCCCTTCAGCGCCGGGTTTTCGATGCCATTCATGGGCTGGCGCACCCGTCCATCCGCTCCACCTCTGCCTTGGTAGCAGCGAGGTTTGTCTGGCATGGCCTGCGGAAACAGGTAGCGGGGTGGGCACGTTCCTGCGTGCCCTGTCAGACCGCTAAAGTCCAGCGCCACGTCCAGCCCCCCGTACAGGATTTCGAGGTCCCGGCTGTTCGTTTTTTCCACATCCACGTGGATTTGGTCGGGCCTTTGCCTTCCTCCCGGGGCTACACCCACCTCCTCACGGTGGTGGATCGGTTCACCCGGTGGCCAGAGGCTTTCCCATTGTTTGATATTTCGTCAGCGTCTTGTGCTAGGACTTTGGCCCTTCATTGGGTAGCTCGTTTCGGGGTCCCGGCAGTTATTACCACTGACAGAGGGCCACAGTTCACTTCGTCCCTCTGGGCCGCGCTGGCGGAACTGTACGGGTCCAAGTTACAACCCACGACTGCATATCACCCCCAGGCAAATGGACTCGTAGAAAGGTTCCACCGCCAACTTAAGGCGTCCCTCAGTGCAAGGCTTGAAGGCCCGGACTGGGTAGACCAACTCCCTTGGGTTCTTTTGGGCATCCGGACTGCTCCTAAGCCAGATCTCGGTGCGTCGTCCGCAGAGCTAGTATATGGCTCGACACTTCGAGTACCCGGAGATCTGTTTCCGGACCCTTCAGACCTGGTCCCTACAGTCCCATCAGCGTTAGCATCTCTCCGGGAACGGGTGGGCTCCCTGGCTCCAGTTCCGACTTCACGTCATGGGTGTCCCATGGTACATGAACCGTCTTCCATGAAGGACTGTGAGTTTGTTTTTCTGCGTAAAGATGCCCATCGCGCCCCGTTGCAGAGGGTCTATCAAGGGCCGTTCCGGGTTTTACGTAAAGGAACGGCTACCTTCACCTTAGACATGGGCGGCAAGAGTGAACTCGTCTCGGTGTCCCGGCTCAAACCTGCCCATTTGGACCCGGATCAACCAGTCCTGGTCGGTCAAACCCCTAGGAGAGGCCGACCTCCGTTAGTTCCGCCCAGTCCGGAAACCCCCGTTCCGACAGTTTCTCCAGGACCCCCCGTTTCGGCAGTTCCTCCAGGACCCCCCGTGCCGGTAGTTCCTCCAGAACCTCTCGTTCCGGCTGTTCCACCAAGTCCGGAACCTCCGGCTCCTGTGGTTCAGGCTGTCCCTCTCCGTACTCGTTATGGTCGCGAAATCCGGCTCCCTGCTAGGTTCCGCACCTCGGGTTCTGGGGGGGGTCATGTAGCGACCATAGAGAATGGTCCAGGTCGTCGAACCCTCGGATTGGCCAGCGAGGTCACGTGGGAACGCGACCATGGGGATTGGTCCAGGGAGCGACATCGCTGATTGGCCAGCGATGTCATGTGCGCGTTTGGCGCCCGATTTAGTTAGTTCGGCGAAGTCTTCAAGGAAGACAGTAAGTTTGTATTGGTTGTCCTGTACCTTGTTGTTTAACTCTGTATTCGTGTATTGCGGCTGCAATAAACTTCGTCTACAACCAACAAGTTTCGGACTCGCCATAACATCATAGTTGTTACTTACGTCAGATCATTAGGCTTGGTGAGGTTCTGCTTGCCGTCACGTTCCGAGATACAGTGAAAAACGTCGCTTTGCACGCTGTCCATTCAGTTCAGATATGCCATACATATTTACAATCAGATAACGTCCTGCAGATGAAGCGAGGAGGAAGATACAGAATGCAGATTATTGTTGGCTATTTCCATTAATCCCTGAATTGTCCGTCTATTTGTGAGAATGAACAACATTTGCTCAAACCACATTGCTTAATTCTGCTCTCCATCGAATCGGACAAGTGCAGTTGGAGATTTCGAGTTATGTGAAAACACAAAGCAATGAATTTGTTAAAAACATGTTAATTAAGTCTGCTGAAGTGCACGTCTGGGACAATGGATGATGCAATGCTTCTGTAAGCCATGAAACATCCCGCTGGGATCGCGTTGTTGTAAACAATTAAGATGAGAGTCGTTTTAGGTTTTAGATTCAGGTTTAAGTTTAATATTGTTCCATGTGCCGAGCTACAGTAAAATGCTTTGTTTTGCATGGTATCCAGACACATCAGATATACCATATATAGACAGTAGCAGTTCAAACTCGTGGACGTAAGATGGTGGAGATATGGAGTCACATAGAAAATGAATTGCCAGGGGAGGTATTTGAGGCAGAAATTGTGACAAAGACAGTAAGACTCCTTCATGAATCGGTTAGATTTAGAGTAACGTGGATGCAAGAAGGAGAGGAGGGATTAGCGTAGTTGGGGCACATTGGTCCGCATGGCAATCTGGCTAGAAGGCCTGTTACCGTGCTGTAGGATTCGATAACTCTGTGGCAAGAGACAGAGCAATGTGGAAGATATAGAGTGCAGAATATAGTTCGAAGCATTGGTACGTATTACAGTGCATCAATTACTTCGCTAATTTCTAGTATCCGTAATGACAGAGGGTATTTCACTTGGGCAGCTTACACCCCAGCGGTATGGACATTGATTTCTCTAACTTCAGATACTTCCTCTCTCCCTCTCTTTCCCCTCCCCTTCCCGGTTCTCCCTCTGTCCTCCTGTCTCCTACTACATCCTATCTTTGTCCCGCCTCCTCCCCAGACATCAGTCTGAAGAAGGACCTCGACCTGAAACGTCACCAATTCATTCTCTCTTGAGATGCTGCCTGACCCCCTAATTTATTCCAGCATTTTGATATACCTTCTGATATCCGCAATGGTGTAGAGGCGAATTGAACAATACCCTAGTAAATGGAGGGACCGTTCAGAACCCTGATAACAAACGAAAATAACCTACTGCTTTATCCGGTAGTGTTCGCTTAAAAGCTTAAATACCTTGTGCATGACTTGAGTAGCGGAAGAAGAACTGACAGGTTTGGACAATTCTTCGATTACGTTGGCCCTTTTCTTTTCGAGGCAACGTGTTGTGTCGATGGAGTCAATGGTGGAACGTCTGGTCCGTGTGATGGAATAACCTACATTTATAACTCCCTGCAATTTCTCGCCGTCTAGACAGACATGTACCCGATACAAAATGCGGTCCAACCCGACAGGATGCTGTCTAAGGTACCTCCCGACAACACTGTAAGAGTTACTGTTGACATGTAACATTTCCTCAGACTCCACATGAAGTAGAGGCGTTAGTGCGCCTTCTTGGATGCCGCAGCAATGTGCTTGCCCCGTGATAGAGTGTTGGTAAGTGTAACGCATGCAACTTGTTCTCAACTACTTTCAATTCCATACAATTGGTGCAGATTTGGGCTTGTACTCCAGGTAAGGGAGGTATAGCAGTGGACTGAAAACGAATCCTTGCAGGGCTCCGGTGTTATTCTGGAGGAAGTGTAACCTGTCCTCACTGACTGAGGACTGTTGGTGCTAAAATCGAGCATTGAGGGGTAGAGTAGGTGAAGATGTCTCTGTCCCTGCGTTTATAGAAGAACGACACTCCAACCCCTATCACATAGACGTACACTGCCGAATGCATAATGTAGTGCGAGGCGATTCCTATTTTCAATATTAAAAGGGAACTAAATATTAAAAGGGAATTTATATTAATCCATAGCTGCTCACATTAGTATTCATTTGCCTATTGTCAACAAACACATTTGACCCAGCCCTGTTTGAACGTAATGAGTTATCATCACTTATATTCTGATGTACGGGGTACTGGAGGTTCAGATATATTTGCAATCGTAAATTGCTTCTCATCACAAGTCTCTCGATGGTAAATACTTACTGCGAAACTTGTGTCCTAAAGTCAATACCCATATATCGGTTGTACAATGGTTTCAACATCTATCCCGTCCAGGCCTCGCAGAATCCCTCATTTACAGTGTCATTCAATTCACTTGTATTCTTCCAAACTGCACAGCGCAGATGATGTGATCAATTGTGGTTCATTTGGCAGCTCCTTCATCCGAGGGATCAATCTCAACTTCAGCCTCTACATCGCATTGTAGGTAAGGATCTCCATTCTTACAATGTATAGTATCAGGGCATGATATTCTGTGGATCAGGTGCTAGTAAATGGGATTTCGTAAATGGATAGCATTGACATAGTTGCTTGGCTCCTTTCTCTGCTGTGTGACTCTATGACTCCCGGACAAATGTGCGCACGTTGCTCCATTCGTGCGATCACCGTCAGTAGTGAGAGCAGTGCTTCGGTATTATTTCCCTGAGCTATACCGAGTGATGATAACTTTATTCCTTGGAGCGCAGGAAGCCGAGGGGTGATCACAAAGGCGTAAAATGGAAAGAGATATGTTGAATGCACATGGTATTTTACCCAGGACAGGGAATCAAGAAACAAAGGTCATGGGTTTATGGTGAGAGGGCAAGGTTTATAAGGAACCTACCGGGAGGAATCCACACCCAGACGGCGATGCGTGTATGGAACAATCTCACAGAGTCGTTAGTTGAGATATGTTGAGTCGAAGCTGGCATCTCTACAGTCACGACGTTTGTAAATATAGCTGCCATCTCGACAGCAGGAGGACATAAATAGGTAACCAACTTTGGTTATTTTTGTTGAACAATAAATGTTCGTCAGGAAGTGATGCTGCAGCAAAGTCCAGGTGCGCTGACGCGCCAGGTTACACTCCAATGCAGAGTGCGGTACAACACCAGTGTTTGCTTGCTAGCACTTAGTGAAACGGGGCCACATCGTGCATTAGCTTTACCAGCATCGGAGCTTTGTTAAGATCATCCCTTTGTGAAATTAGATGCTCTTCCTCTCTCCACGGATGTCTTCTGAGTCATCTGAGTATTTCCTGTTTTTCCTCTTGTATGTATCTATGCCCGGCAATTACTGCGGTCTGTCATGCAGGAGCAGCATTTTTACTGTGTTACTCCTCCTGCCACAGTCAGCACTTTCTCTTCGCATTTGTTCAACAGTTGTTTGTGCTTAACAACCATTCATCACGTCTCTTGAATATCAACACCGTCTGGGTCCATCTTAGTCGCCTTCACAGTACGATCATTCCGGCTCTGATCATATTTCGTACTTATCTCAGATCATTGGGTTTGGTTAGGTTAGGCTAGAAATATTACTGTCACGCGTACCGAGGCACAGTGAGAAGCTACGTTGCCTCCTATGCACTCAGACATACCATACATAGATACAATCAGTTCAAAACAAATTCATTAGACTGAGCAACGGAGAAAATATAGAAGGCAGTATGTATTTCATAATATAGAATATCATCCTGACCATTGTTCTTTGTTTGCATCAAACTCCAAATTGTCCGTGTATTTGTAAGAATGAATAACATTTGCTCAAGCTGCATTGCATAACTCCGTTCTTCGTGGAACTCGACATGTGCAGTCGGAGAATTCGAGCTGTGCATCAACTTAAACAAAAATGTGTGGAGTTGTTGGGAATTTTGAGAATTATGAGGAAGATGATCAGATTTTAGTTTGGTTAACCCTGGAGCTCACACACTGGGGGGCATGATGGGAAAGTTGACAGGATAGAATGTAGTTAAAATAGTTAAAGCTGAAACATTCTGCTGAGAAGCAGGCTTTCTTATCAGTCAGGGGAAGATAGTCCTTTGTAGTTATGTCTAGGTTCTTATCTGTTGCAATCTTGCGTGACAGCTGCTTTTGGTCACTATGCTTCGCAGGCAACTCTCCCAAAGGTTAACAGATGATCTCCTTTACAAGGGGACTCCATTTGGCGAGGAGGATCTGGATATTTATGATATCTACATGTTGGATATATGGGTGGGAGATTTATAAACAACAAGAAAACCAATATTAAAGTTAACATTGGGGAAACACGAAGATGAAATGTTACAGATACATTGATTAATGATGGTTTATTTCAACTCCACGGGTAACCATTGTGTCATGAGGGTATAAGAATCCTACAGTTGCTGTAAGAATTTGAAGCAGCTTTAGCTTACTCACACTGTTCCTCAATGTACATCGCTAAGGCGTTTCTTAAACCGACTTGTTCGATGGACTCACCACTGCTCTGTGAGTGTTTTACTTTTTGTGTCGGTGCATATCTGAGTATAGTTAGATATAGGGTACGGGTAAAGCATTAAATTCCTTCTTACATGTACAAAACATGTTATTTAACTGTGCCAATGCACGCGGGTGGCGCGAAGGATGATGCAATCCTTCGATAAACCATGAGATCATGCCGCTTGGTTTGTGTTGTTGTAAACAATTAAAATATGAGGCGGAAGGCGTTTTAGCTTTGTGTGTTATGTTCATTATGTCACATGAACCGAAGAACATTAATACCTTTATTTTTCATGGTTTCCAAACTGGTCAGATGTACTATACAGATACAATCAGTTCAAACGAGAGGTTAGAGGGTGCTGGATCTATGGATTCACACACGGGCTGCGGCTGGGAATATGGATTTGCACAGATGATGCTGGGTATATAGAAAGATCTGCCAAAGGAGATCGTTGAGGCACAAGGTATGACAGTATTTAAAAGACATTTGGACAGGTGCATGGATAGAAAATGTTTAGAGTGATTTTGGCCAAACGCTGTAAGTGGGAGTAGTGTCAATGGGGCACATTGGTCGGCCACGGGCAAACTGGGTCGAAGGGTCTATTCCCCTACTGTGTGACACTACGACAATAGCGAGCGATCGAGAATGCGGAATACAGCTCTTAGAATTCTAGCTTTATTGTCGCGAATCATTTTTTAAAATTCCAATGTTTGCAATGGGGGCAGATACGAATTAAACAGTATCCACATAGGAGTATTGTGCAGTAGCCTGATCACAGAGGAAAATAGGTATTCGTGGTGGATTGGGCTACATACACAACTCTCTGCAATTTCCTCCGGTCTTGTCAGAGCTGTCGGTAAACCAAACTGTGATGCAACCCGATAATGTGCTTACAACGGTCCATCTCTCGAAGTTTTCTCAGGGCCACTTTAGTCATGTCAATGTCCATAGTCTCCCTGTGAAATAGAGGCATTGGTGTGCTTTCATGGGTTTCGAATCAAAGTGATTGCTCCACGACATATCGTTGGTTATGTTAACGCTATGGAATTTGAACTCTTAACCATTTTCCGACCAGTGCGATTGGGATAAATACTCGGCATTGCATCCCGAGGCCAATAACTATCCCCTTCGTCTTGCTGACATTGAAAGAGAGGTTATTGTCATGCCACCATGTCAATAAGTTCACTATCTGCTTCTTGTACTTCGTCTCGCCATTGCTCATCATTCCACCGTTCACAATGATGTCTTCTGCAAACTAGTAGGTGCAATTAGAGCCGAATATGGCCACACGGTTGCGAATGCAAAGGAGCAGAATAGCGGACTGAGGACGTATCCTTGCTGTGCTCCATCTTCGAAGTTATTATTTTTAAGGAGGTGTCGCTTTAAAAAGAGCGCCAAAAGGACGCTAGTAGTCAGTTTGAAAAGTCCGGGAGCAGAGCAAGGACGCCCGTTGGCTGAGAAGAAAAGTAAGTGCTAATTACAGTGGAAAAGGTAGTTTAGAAAGAGCGCTAAAAGGACGCTAGTAGTCAGTTTGAAAAGTCCGAGAGCAGAGCAAGGACGCCCGTTGGCTGAGAAGAAAAGTAAGTGCTAATTTAAGTGAGAAGTCAGGTAAATTGGACAATCAGGCAATTTAATTGGTGATATAAGCAATACTTGCAAAAGGGTGCAGCCCTGTTCAGGTGCAGCCCAGTGAGGGAAGTGCCCAGTGAGGGAAGTGCCCAGTGAGGGAAGTGCCCAGTGAGGGAAGTGCCCAGTGAGGGAAGTGCCCAGTGAGGGAAGTGCCCAGTGAGGGAAGTGCCCAGTGAGGGAAGTGCCCAGTGAGGGAAGTGCCCAGTGAGGGAAGTGCCAGTCTTTGGCTGCGAGTCTTCGGCGAGGAGGCTGAGGTGAGGAGGCTACAATTGTTTTAAGCCAGAACTGGTTATAGGCACAAGGTAATGGCGGAAAAGTTGGTGCAGTGTGTTTCCTGCAGGATGTGGGAAGACAGGGACGTCGCTGGAGCTTCTGGGAGCTACACCTGCAAGAACTGTGTCCAGGTGCAGCTCCTGAAGGGACGTGTGGTGGAGTTGGAGAGGCAGTTGGATGACCTCAGGGCCATCCGGGAATGCGAGAGTTTCCTCGACAGGACCTATTGTGAAGCTGTCACGCCAAGGGTCCAGGTCGAGCGAAGGTGGGAGACTGTTTCAGGGGGGAGGGGACGAGGACTACAGGAGACCCCAGTGGCTGTGCCTATTGCAAATAGGTATACCCTCTTGGGAACTGTCGGGGCAGAAGACGTTTCTAGTCCGAGTGGCGGACCTGTTGGCAAGGATACTCGACAGGGGAGACCGAAGTCTGGAAGAGCCGTAGTGGTCGGTGACTCCATAGTCCGAAGGACGGACAGAAGATTCTGTGGCAGCAGGAGGGACTTGAGGATGGTCTGTTGCCTCCCTGGTGCCAGAGTTCAACACATCACAGACCGGCTTCAGAAAATCCTAGTGAGGGAAGGCGATCAACCTGAAGTCGTTGTGCACGTGGGCACGAATGATGTCGGGCGGAAGAGGAAGGAGGTGCTACAGCGGGAGTTTAGAGAGTTGGGAAAAACACTGAGAAGTAGGACGTCGAAGGTGGTTATCTCTGGACTGCTACCGGTACCTCGTGCTGGTGAGGCCAGGAACAGAGAGATAGAGGGTATGAATTTATGGCAGAGGGACTGGTGCAGAGAGCAGGGATTTAGATTTCTGGACCACTGGGATCTCTTCTGGGCTAGGGGTGACTTGTACAAAAGGGACGGGTTACATCTTAACAGCAGGGGGACAAACATTCTGGCAGGCAGGTTTGCTAGTGTGACACCTGTGGCTTTACACTAAGTAGTGGGGGGGAGGGGTTAACAAATTGTGAATATGAAGTTGAGGTAAAAGGGAATACAGGAGATATTGCAAAAGACTCTCGGAAGAATCGGAACAGAAGTTCTAGAGGGGAAAAGAAATTAAGGGCAGGGCCAATTGGGAACGATGTGAGAGGGGAGGTAAATACAGAAGTTAAAGTGTTGTACTTAAATGCGCGTAGTATAAAAAATAAAGTGGATGAGCTTGAGGCTCAGTTAGTCATGGGCAAGTATGATGTTGTAGGGATCACTGAGACATGGCTACAAGAGGACCAGGGCTGGGAACTGAATATTCAGGGGTACACAACGTATAGAAAAGACAGACAGGTGGGCAGAGGGGGTGGGGTTGCTCTGATGGTAAGGAATGATATTCATTCCCTTGCAAGGGGTGACATAGAATCAGGAGATGTTGAATCAGTATGGATAGAAATGAGAAATTGTAAGGGTAAAAAGACCCTAATGGGAGTTATCTATAGGCCCCCAAACAGTAGCCTCGACATAGGGTGCAAGTTGAATCAGGAGATAAAATTGGCATGTCAAAAATGTGATGCTACGGTGGTTATGGGAGATTTCAACATGCAGGTAGACTGGGAAAATCAGGTTGGACATGGACCCCAGGAAAGAGAGTTTGTAGAGTGCCTTCGAGATGGATTCTTAGAACAGCTTGTACTGGAGCCTACCAGGGAGAAGGCAATTCTGGATTTAGTGTTGTGTAATGATCCTGATCTGATAAGGGGACTAGAGGTAAAAGAGCCATTAGGAGGCAGTGATCACAACATGATAACTTTTACTCTGCAAATGGAAAGGCAGAAGGGAAAATCGGAAGTGTCGGTATTACAGTATAGCAAAGGGGATTACAGAGGCATGAGGCGGGAGCTGGCACAAAATTGACTGGAAGGAGGCCCTAGCAGGGAAGACGGTAAAACAGCAATGACAGATATTCCTGGGAATAATGCAGAGGTTGCAGGATCAATTTATTCCAAAGAGGTGGAAAGACTCTAAGGGGAGTAAGAGACACCTGTGGCTGACAAGGGAAGTCAGGGACAGCATAAAAATTAAGGAGAGGAAGTATAACATAGCAAAGAAGAGTGGGAAGACAGAGGATTGGGACTCTTTTAAAGAGCAACAAAAGTCAACTAAAAAGGCAATACGGGGAGAAAAGATGAGGTACGAGGGTAAACTAGCCAATAATATAAAGGAGGATAGCAAAAGTTTTTTAGGTACGTGAAGAGGAAAAAAATAGTCAAGGCAAATGTGGGTCCCTTGAAGACAGAAGCAGGGGAATATATTATGGGGAACAAAGAAATGGCAGACGATTTAACCGTTACTTTGGATCTGTCTTCACTGAGGAAGATACACACAATCTCCCAAATGTTCTAGGGGCCGGAGAACCTAGGGTGATGGAGGAACTGAAGGAAATCCACATTAGGCAGGAAATGGTTTTGGGTAGACTGATGGGACTGAAGGCTGATAAATCCCCAGGGCCTGATGGTCTGCATCCCAGGGTACTTAAGGAGGTGGCTCTAGAAATAGTGGAAGCATTGGAGATCATTTTTCAATGTTCCAGTTAGTCTGACATCAGTGGTGGGGAAGATGCTGGAGTCAATTATAAAAGACGAAATTGCTGAGCATTTGGATAGCAGTAACAGGATCATTCCGAGTCAGCATGGATTTACGAAGAGGAAATCATGCTTGACAAATCTACTGGAATTTTTTGAGGATGTAACTAGGAAAATTGACAGGGGCAAAATTAGGGCACATGGTATTGGGGGTAGGGTACTGACATAAATAGAAAATTGGTTGACAGACAGAAAGCAAAGAGTGGGGATAAATGGGTCCCTTTCGGAATGGCAGGCAGTGACCAGTGGGGTACCGCAAGGTTCGGTGCTGGGACCCCAGCTATTTACGATATACATTAATGACTTAGACGAAGGGATTAAAAGTACCATTAGCAAATTTGCAGATGATACTAAGCTGGGGGGTAGTGTGAGTTGTGAGGAAGATGCAATAAGGCTGCAGGGTGACTTGGACAGGTTGTGTGAGTGGGCGGATACATGGCAGATGCAGTTTAATGTAGATAAGTGTGAGGTTATTCACTTTGGAAGTAAGAATAGAAAGGCAGATTATTATCTGAATGGTGTCAAGTTAGGAGGAGGGGGAGTTCAACGAGATCTGGGTGTCCTAGTGCATCAGTCAATGAAAGGAAGCATGCAGGTACAGCAGGCGGTGAAGAAAGCCAATGGAATGTTGGCCTTCGTAACAAGAGGAGTTGAGTATAGGAGCAAAGATGTCCTTCTACAGTTGTACCGGGCCCTGGTGAGACCGCACCTGGAGTACTGTGTGCAGTTTTGGTCTCCAAATTTGAGGAAGGATATTCTTGCTATGGAGGGCGTGCACCGTAGGTTCACTAGGTTAATTCCCGGAATGGCGGGACTGTCGTATGTTGAAAGGCTGGAGCGATTGGGCTTGTATACACTGGAATTTAGAAGGATGAGGGGGGATCTTATTGAAACATATAAGATAATTAGGGGATTGGACACATTGGAGGCAGGAAACATGTTCCCAATGTTGGGGGAGTCCAGAACAAGGGGCCACAGTTTAAGAATAAGGGGTAGGCCATTTAGAACGGAGATGAGGAAGAACTTTTTCAGTCAGAGAGTGGTGAAGGTGTGGAATTCTCTGCCTCAGAAGGCAGTGGAGGCCAGTTCGTTGGATGCTTTCAAGAGAGAGCTGGATAGAGCTCTTAAGGATAGGGGAGTGAGGGCGTATGGGGAGAAGGCAGGGACGGGGTACTGATTGAGAGTGATCAGCCATGATCGCATTGAATGGCGGTGCTGGCTCGAAGGGCTGAATGGCCTACTCCTGCACCTATTGTCTATTGTCTATTGTCTATTGTCGCCTATCCTTACTAATTGTGGGCGGTGGGGCTAAAATTCGAGCATCCAGAGGTGGAGCGGAGAGGTTATTTCTCGGACCAAGAGTTTGGAACATGTCGTTCCTCCAAACATGCACAGAGTGGTGGATCTCCTCAATTGTTGTTCCTTTGACATTCCCTTCCTCCGCAGATAAACGTTGACTTCATCTCTGCACCGAAAATAAGTGTGTTAAGGCGGAAATTATGACAAATGTTCATAGACAGTTAGACTGCCCCATGAAAGGTAAGGATTCAGAGTAATGTGTCGAAAGGTGGGTCGGAGTGATTAGTGTAGATGGATTACATTGGTCGACATGGGTAAGCTTGGTCGAAATGCACGCTGTCCATTCAGTTCAGATATGGCATACATTGATACAATCAATCCTGCAGATAGAGCGAAGAGGAAGATAGAGAATGCAGAATATACTGTAGTTCATTATAAAGAATATCAGGTTGAATATTGTTGGTTATTTTCATCACACCCTGAATTGTCCGTGTATTTCTGTGAACGAACAAGATTTTATCAAGCCACATCGCATAATTCCGTTCTCCGTAGAACTGGACCAGTGCAGATGGAGAATTCGAGTTCTATGAAAACACAAAGCAAATCATTTGTGCAAACATGTTATGTAAGTGTGTAGAACTGCACGTCGGGAACAATGGATGATGCTATGCCTCTGCAACCTATGAAACATTCATCTGGTTTAGTGGTGTTGAAAACAATGCAGATGATCGGCGCTTTAGGTTTCAGCTTAGGTTTAGGGATATTATTGTCATATGTACCGTGGTGCAGTAAACAACTTTGTTCTGCATGCTATCAAAACAGATTACATATATCATATATGGATACTATTGGTTCATATTCGAGTTCAGAGGTGACTGGGTGTATGGATCCACTCAGAGCGTGGTAGGTACATGGATTCGCACAGCGGGTGGCGGACGTATTGAATGAGCTGCCAAAGGAGGTAGTTGAGGTAGAAACTATAACAACATTTAAAATATGTTTGGGCAAACACAAATAGGAAGATTTCTGATTGATGAGCGCCACAAGCGGCAGGTGGGATTTGTGTAGATGGGGTACATTGTTCGGCATAAGTAGGCTGGACTGAAGGACCTTTTCCAGCGTTGTGTGACTCGTGACAATAGATAGAGCAAAGTGGAAAATACAGAGTGCAGAATACATTTATCAGCATTGTAGCGCATTGTTGTGCATCAGTACCTGAGACAAAGTTCAATGTCCATAATGTGGTAGAAGGAATTGATCAATACCCTCCCCTCCGGAGGGACCGACCATAAGCCTGATAACGGAGGAATTTAAGTAATTTCTAAGTCTCGTGATGCGTGCTTGCAAGCATATCCACCTGTTGCCAGATCAGAGCTGGGGAAAGAAGAACTGACCGGGATTGGCCAGGTGTTTGATTGTGTTGGATGTTTGTGTAATGTTATGCAGCGTGAAGTGCATACGGATACTGTGGTTGGGTCTGGATGGATCTGTGGGTCTGTGAAGGACTGGGCTATAGATACAACCCTCTGCAATTTCTCGCGGTCTTCGCAGAGTTATTTCCAAACCGAGCTGCGATGCAGTGTGACAATATGCTTTTACCGCAAATCTCCAGACGTTTGTAACAGACAAATTTATTTTTCATTACATATTTGTGCCTTCTTGGGTGTCACATCAATGTGATTGCTCCACGTCAGATCGTCGGTTACATTATCGCCAAGCAACCTGAGGTCGCTATCATTGTCATTTTGTACCATTGGTGCAGATTGGGGCACGTACAGCTGCTTCCTCAGGTCAATAACTACCTCCTTCGTCCTGCTGACATTGAAAGCGTGGTTATGCTGCTGACACCATGTCACTAAGTTCTCCATATCGTTCGTGTACGTCGTCGCTTCATTGTCCGTTATTCGGCCCAGCAAATCCAGCAAACTCGTCGATATGCTTAGAGCCTAAATTGGCCGTACGGTTACGAGGGTAAAGAGGATATAATCGCGGACTGACAACTCATCCATGCAGGGCTCCGATGTGAAAGTTGTTGTGCAGGAGTTGTCACTTATCGTCACTGATTGAGCATTGTCGGTGATAAAGTTGAGCATCCATTCTTAGAGTGGGGGCATGATTCCGAGGTCTAGGTGTTTCGACATAACAGCCACTCCCTCCCCCAGCACACACAGGTACACACGGGCGCACGCACAATGCAAGCTTGAGTCTGTTCCTGGTTTCAGCATCATAGCTAGCGAAATGACCTGGGACTAATATTCATTTCCATACGTGGTCACATTTGAATTCACATTCCTATTGCCAACAAATATATTCACCCCGGGGACATTATAACTTGGAGTGGGGAAATACATGGGTGAGCTTATAAAGGTATATACCGTCATGAAGAGAATAGATAGGGTGATCGCACATGGTCTTTTATCCAGGATGTGGAACGAAAAACCAGTGATCAGACGTTTATAGGTGAGATAGGCAAAAATCACAAGAAACCTGAAGGAAAGACTTCACTCTCAAAGGGTGCTGGGTATCTGAAACTATTTGTCAGGTGAGTTAGTTCAGACATGTTGAGCCGATGGTGGCATTTCTACAGCTACAGCTTGAGGAAGTAGAGCGACCAACTCGACTGTTGCAAAAGGTAGTCAGATTTGGTTATTTCTATTCTGCAATGAAAGTTAGACAGGAAGTAATTTCCCCACATGGTTCGGCTACACTGACGAGGTAGTTGACACTCTAATGCAGAGTGCGGTGCAAAAGCGGGGTTTGAATGAGTGTGTTTCGCGAAACGATACCACATCATGTATTTGTTGGGCCAATATCAGACCTTGGACAAGATCATTCATTTTTGACATTCGATACGTTTTCATTTTCCCATTGAAGTTCTCTGAGTGTCCTGAGTAAATCCATTTTTTAAATTTCCCTCGGGGAAAGAACGTGATGGGTCGATGGATTCAAACAGACAGTGTCGGCTACATTAAATGAACTGCCAGAGGAAGTATTTGAGGCAAAAAATATCATTAAATTTAAAAGACATTTGGACAGATACATGGAAAAGTATAAATGGAGTCAATAGAAGAGGGCATCGTTTGTTTGAGGTCCTGGCTGTGTCCACATTCGCTGCAAATTCTTGCGGTCTTGGATGGAGCTGTTCCCAAACCAAGCAGTGATAATCCTGATGAACTAATTTTTATGGTGCATATGCGGATGTTGGTGAGTGTTGCCGGGGACAAGCCAAACTTCCTAAGCCTTCCAGGACAGTAGAGGCGTTGGTGGGATTTATTGGCCGTTGCCTCAATAAAAGTGGCCCAGGAGAGGCTGTTGATGATATTTTCTCTTCGCAATTTGAAGATTCCAACCGTCTCTCCATCGGTGCCTTCAATGCACATTTGGGTATGTCGGCTTCCCAAAGTCGATCGTTATGTCATTTGCCTTGCTGACATTGAGGTTCTCGATTTCCTTCCTGTACTCAGATTCATCAATATATGGTATCCGGCCCACAATGGTGGTGCCGTCTGCGAATTTGAAAATTTAATTAGATTTTACATGCCTGCACAGTCTTGGGTGTACAAGGAGTAAAGAAGGGGCGGAGAACGCATCCTTGCGGAACTCCCGTGTTGACGATTATCGTACAGGACGATCTGTCCCCTATCCTCACTGAGTGGTGTATGTTGGTCAGGAAGTCGAGGGTCCAGTTTCAGAGATGAGCACTGACACTAAATCCCGCGAATTTGGTGATGCACTTGCATGGTATAATGGTATTAAAGGTAGAACTGTAATTTATGAATAGGAGTCTGACGCAGGTGTCGCTCTTATCCTGCTGTCCCAATATTGAGGGGAGGGCTAGTGCGATGGCATCGTCCCTGGGCCTGTGATGGCGGTGGGCGAAATGCAGTGGGGCAAGGCCGCTGGGTAGACGGCATTTAATGCGTTTCATAACCTGCCTCTCAAAACATTTCATGATGGTGAAAGTCAAGTTCACTGGATGGTAATAGTTTAAGCTTGAGGTCTTGCGTTTCTTCGACATTGGAATGATGAAGAAACGCAAGACCTCAAGCTTAAACGATCACCATCCAGTGGACTTGACTTTCACCATCATGAAATGTTTTGAGAGGCAGGTTATGAAACGCATTAAATACTCTGAGTCGGGAGAGATTAGAGATGTCGACAAATCGTCTGCGCAGCTATTAAGGACACGGCCAGGAACACCGTCCAGGCCTGTTGTATGCCGTGGGTTTACTCACAGGAAGGCTATAGTCACCCTGGGGAGAGTCACCCTCGAGCCGAAGAGGCAGGTGTCACCGCCCTGTTGGCCTTCTGCTCGAAGCGAGCAGAGGAAGCATTCCGTTCATCGTGTAAGGTCGCACGATTACCAATGATATTGCATGAACTTGCCTTGCATCCAGTTATCTTAATCAGACCTTGACACATTCTCTGTGTGACTCAGAGATTATACTGGGACGCAAGTTTGAACTAGTATTGCCACTTGGCATCCTTGATCGCTTTGCGGAGACCACAGCGTGGCTTCTTGGACCGCTTGGGATCGTTTGACTTGTCTGAATCGGACCTGGCCTTCACCTGTGAATGTACATCCCTGGTTCCAGGTTGGGGAGCACTCGGATTGACTTCGGCGGCACCCAGTCGTCCACTCACTTGTTGATGAAGTCAGTCACGGCAGAGGCGCACTCATTCAGGTTAGTTGCAAAATCCCTGACAATTGACCAGTCTACTGACTTAAAACAGTCGTGCAAGATGTCATCCGTGTCCGTTGTCTAGCTTTTTACAACTCTCTGCATCGGATCATCCTGCTTCAATTGTTGTTCCTTGTTCCTTGTTGGCAGGGAGCAGAAGCACCCTCATGAGTATTCACAGAGAGAAGTAGGAACATTCACGGAAACAGGCAGGACCCTCCCCTAATTCTGCGTAGGTTTGCCCTCTCCTGGTTTCCCATTTGCGGGCGCACTCCCCTATTTCCACATTTACAGTTTCCCTCCGCTAATTTCATATTTGTTGTTTATCCACCCGCCATACTTCAATAACGGTGCACCCGCAAATCCCCATTTGTGGTGCCCTCCCCTAATTGACCATTTACCGGTGCTCTCCCGTAATTACCATATATAAGGACCTTCCCCTGAATGACTATTTAATGCGGTGCCTCAAAATTGATTAAGCCCCTAATTTGAGTAGTTGAGTGTATAATCAATAAAGGCATTTGGACAGATACATGGTAAGGTATAAAATGCACAGAAAAACAAGTGAGAAGGTTTGTTTGTGATCGGTTCTAAGGATGGTCTGTTTCCGCCCGGTATCTCTAAACCAAGTTTAGACGGTGGGAAAGACCAGTGATCAGCAGGTGATGGAAGAGGAAAACAAATATCTTCCACCAACACAGAAAAATTAGTTTTGTATCAAAAGAGAATAGAGATACAGAATCTGGAATCCTGCAACAGAACGCTGGATGAACTCAGCTGGTCAAGCAGGTCTGTGAAGCAACAGGTCTCATTCGACGTTGCGGCCCGATTCCTCGTGAGGTCGAGCACAGGGAGCTGAATTATTGTAAAGTAGGTAAAGCTATAATGGGGACAGGCAGGGAGAACATGGAATGTGCTGTGTAGCATAGCGTATGGCTGAGGGTCGGAATGAGATGTTCCGTCTATCTGTTCGGGAGGACAAGATGAAGGTCCTGACGGAACAAATGGGAAGTGAAGAGAAAGATTCCACAGAGAGAAATAGACAGAGGGAGGGTGGGGGACAAACTGACGACACTGGGTGTGAACATATTGTCTGGATGTTGTGGTCTGCCCTAGTTAATTGTGGAAAGCTGCAATAAGTATAGGAGCAAAGCGGTCCTTCTGCAGTTGTGTAGGGACCTGGTTAGACCACATCTGGAGAATTGTGTGCAGTTTTGAGGAAGGACATCCTTGCTACTGAGGCAGTGCAGCGTAGGTTCCGGAGGTTAATCCACGGGATGGCGGGACTGTCGTATGAGCAAAGATTGAAGACTGGGCTTGTCTTCACTGGAATTTAGAAGGATGAGAGGGAATCTTATAGAAACGTATAACATTATGAATGGACTGGACAAGCCAGATACAGGAAAAATGTTCCCAAATGTTGGGGGAGTCCAGAAACAGGGGCCACAGTCTAAGAATTTAAAAGAGTTTTGGATAGAGCTCGAGGAGATGGTGGAATCAAGGGATATGGTGAGAAGACAGGCACGGGTTACTGATTGTGGATGGTCAGCCACGATCACAATGAATGGCGGTGCGTACAGGCTCGATGGGCCAAATGGCTTCCTCCTGCACCTGTTTTTCTATGCTTTCATGGGTTTACCGGGAAAAGCTGACGGGTGGAGAATTCCATCCCGGATCCAGGGACCGGCTCACAGTGAGTGATAATTGGCCAGGGAACCCATTTAACTGAATTAAAAATTCTTGCTTTTTATGTGTGCTGATTGCGATCTGAACGAATTCTCCGCTGCTGCAGGGATGCGGATTGCCCATGGTTTGGGCAAACCTCGGTGACAGGTAATCAAACCCTGGCCGACTGCTCAGCAGGCAGCTGGTGTGCTGTGATCAATAACAGAACAAAGCAGTCGTACAACAGCATGTATCTTCTCCAGATTCCAGAGCAGCAGTAATGACGATCAGAGGCACCAAATTTAGAAAAGGAAATGCGGAAACTACCCACTGCGAGGAATTATCCCCAAATGACCAATTGATTGACTGCTGGGTATCAGTTCTCGTTCTCTACACGGGATGTCCCCATTATCCAAAAGCTGGAAGATGGGCAACGCCCAGGAATTGTTCACCCGGGATGGAACTAAAATGAGAGTCGGCGCTTCAGTGTCTGAGGAACTAAAAATAGAACTTCGCACAGCTCGCAACCGTTGACAAATTGAATCTTTGATATAAAATGTTATTTTCAAGCAAGTGCGATTGATTTCTAAATTATGCCCAGCCGCGGAAAAGCAATAAGAGGCCAATTCGCGACTCATCCCCGGCTGTCTTCCAGTCATACAATCCCACTCTATTGATAATTATAGAGTCAACCAGCACGACGGAAAACCCTATGGAACAAGCTGACTATGCCACGAAATAGTTCAGTTAGCTTAGTTCAGTGGGACTGAAGGCTGATAAATCCCCAGCGCCTGATGGTCTGCATCCCAGAGTACTCAAGGAGATGGCTCTAGAAATCGTGGACGCATGGATGATCATTTTCCAATGTCCAATAGACAGGATGAGTTCCTGTGGATTGGAGGGGAGCGAATGTTAACCCATTTTTCAAGAAAGTAGCGAGAGAGGAAACGGGGAATTATAGACCATCGGTGTTGAGGAAGATGGTGGAGTCAATTATTAAAGAGGTAATAACGGCGCATTTGGATAGCAGTAAAAGGATTGGTCCAAGTCGGCGTTGATTTATGATGGGGAAATCCTGCTTGACTATCTTCTGATTTTTTGGGGGATGTGACAAATAAAATGGATGGAGAGCCAGTGAATGTAGTGTATCTAGACGTTCAGGAAGGCTTTGGTAAGTTCCCACACGGAGATTGGTGAGCAGGATTAGAGCACATGGTATTGGGGGTAGGGTATTGCCAAGGATAGATAATTGGTTTGCAGACAGGAAGCAAAGAGTAGGAATAAACGGGTCCCTTTCAGAATAGCAGGCACTGGCGAATGGAGTGCCGCAAGGCTCGATGCAGGGGACGCAACTATTTACCATATATATTAATGATTTGGATGATGGAATTAGAAGTAACACTGGCAAGTCTGCAGATGGCACAAAGCTGGGTGGAGGTGTGAACTGTGAAGAGGATGTTAGGAGGTTGCAGGGTGACTTGGACAGGTTGAGTGAGTGAGCAGATGCAAGGCAGATGCAGTATGACGTAGAGAAATGTGGGGTTATCCACTTTGGCGGCGAAAACAAATAGGGAAATTATTATCTCAATGGTGTCAGATTCTGGAAAAAGAAAGAACCAGGGGCCACTGTCTAAGAATAAAGGGGAGGCCATTTAAAACGGAGGTGCAAAAAAACCCACCCAGATAGTTGTGACTTTGTGGATTTCTCTGCCACAGAAGATAGTGGAGGCCAATTCACTGGATGCATTTAAAAGTGAGTTGGACAGAGATCGGGGCTAGTGGAATCAAGGGATACGGGGAGAATGCAGGCACGGCTTACAGATTGTGGATGATCAGCCATGATCACAATGAATGGCGGTGCTGGCTCGAACGGCCAAATGGCCACCTCCTGCACCTATTTATCTATGTTTCTATGTCTCTAATACCCGTTCACTATGTGCAGTCCATTTAATCGACCGGGGCAATTCACCGCAACCATCGTGTCGGCGGTCCACATACCACACAAAGCTAACACCAAGGTGGCAGCGGATGAATTATACTCGGTCATGAACTCTCTTTATGAACCAAACCCTATTGTTCATCATTTGCGATGAACTCAACCAATCTAGCGTCAGGAATGCACAGGTAACTAAAATCAACATCTCTCTCTCCCCCAGCCCATCCCCCTCGGCAGGGCTTAAGCACTCTGGCCTACACGACCAGTAAGTATGCCTGCCGTTCCATTTGTCGCTCTCGTTTGTCATCCGAACATCTATTGGTGGTGCTCCTGCTGGCATTCAGAAAGATTTAATATCGAAGCACCAACGAAAAGAGCAACACAGCAGTGGTCTGAGGAGACCGGGTGCCTCCATTAGGTCTGCCCTCGGTCGATAGACAATAGACAATAGACAATAGGTGCAGGAGTAGGCCATTCTGCCCTTCGAGCCAGCACCGCCATTCAATGCGATCATGGCTGATCGATGAAGTTAAGCTATTTGCAGTTTCACAGAGCGAAGGCACAGTAATCGTTCCGATTGGATATGCGTTACGGAAGATTGAGTCGTAATATGAAGGCGAATTATCAGGAAATCAACTCAATCGAAGTCCGGGCTGCATACAAAGACTGTGGCAAACGTCAATAATGATCAGTTAATGGACGACGAAACAAATCTCCGTCATCAAACAATATAAATCTTTCATTTCAAAGGTCAATACAGACGCTGTAATCTAGAATAAAGAGACATAACTGAGCGGGTCATGCAGCATCCGTAGAAGCAGCTGACGTAAGTTGAAGATTCGGGGCCATGAGACGGAGCAGAAGGCATCAATGAATAGAAAGTAGGAAAGTAAATGATGGGGCCGATCAGTGGCAACATGTGAATGTTCTTGTGTAGCGTAGTGCATGGCTGGGGATCAGAGTGAAGATGTTCCGTCTGCCTGTACGGGAGGACTGGATGAAGCTCATGACGGAACAGATGGGGAGTGAAGAGAGAGGTTCCACTGAATGGAATAGACAGAGAGCGGATGGTGAACAGAGTGGCGTCACTTGGTGTTAAATATTATCTGGGCATGTTGGGATCTGTCCTCGTCTGGGGTGGGAATCTGCAATAAAGGGATCAGGAAGATGCACTTCCGTTTACAGGGCAACGGGTCATGAATGGAAATTCCATCCCCGATGCAAAGACGACCTCACAGTGAATAATAATTGCCTGTGGGATCCATTTTACTCCAGAAGACCTTCCTGCATCATTTATAGGTTCAAGGTGAATGTGGAAAAGATTAGTAGGAACCTGATGGGTAACGTTTTCCCGCAATGGTGGATGTATGGAACATGCTGCCAGAGGAGGTCGTTGAGGCAGGGACTGTCCAAACATGTTAGAAGCAGTTAGACAAGTACATGGATCGGACAGGTTTGGAGGCATATGGGCCAAACGCGGCCAGGTGGGACTGGTGTAGCTGGAAAATGTTGGCCGGTGTGGGCAAGTTGGGCCGAATGGCCGGTTTCCACTCTGTATCATTCTATAACTCTATGAGTCTATGCATAAATTGCTATCGGAATTAAGTATCTGTGCTCTCTGAAGGCAGATTTCCCGTGCATTGGGAATGTTGCGGTGATCGGAATCGAATCCCGACCACCTGCTCGGGATGCAACTGGTGAGGCACCGTTGCCGATTGATGAAAGGAGACGCACAAATAGCACAGTGTTTCCCCCGGAGCGGGAGCCGGAATAATGACAATCTGATGCAAAAACTCAGGAAACATAAAATCGGGAAATATGCGAGGATTTCTCACGGAATGATATCGCACGTCCGGACACCTTGAGACCAGCGGTCCGCGGTCTGTCGAGGGATGTGTTCGGTTTCATCAGGAAATGCACGTGACGGCTGTTTTACAATAGAGACATTTAGGTCTCGTCCTAATCAGAAGCCTTGGATGAAAAGGGAGATTCACACTTGGTTAATGTCCTGATCTGAGGCTTTGAAGCAAGAAGACCCTGAACGGAACACAAAGGACAAGTGTGATCTCCGCAAGTCAAACAGGGATAAGAGGATTCCAAATCAGACTGGGCGCTCAATTCAAGCAAGCGGATGCCTGGCGACTGCATTGGCTCTGATGACCACCACGGTTTACGAGCCGAACAATGCATCTCTACCGTTGGATAACCCGCTTTGAACAGGGAAACACTGTTTCACCAATGCGTATTCACCCACCACCCGATGGTTCTGTCTAATACATCCCGATGGCAGAGATCATAAAGCATGGAGACATATAGCGCGGAAACAGGCCGTGCCGCCCAACATTCACGTGTCGATGAAAATGGACCATCTGATCTAATTCGGTTTGCCCACATCCCCGAAAACCTTTCCAAACCGTGTACCCGTCCAAATGTCCTTCACATTGTGTGTGCCTCAGCATGTTTCTGGGCAGGTCGTTTCACATTTCCTCAACCCTCTGAATGAAATAGTTGCCCCTCACGTTTATATGAAACATTAACACCTCTCACCTTAAACCCATGTCCTATCGTGCTTGATTTTCCTACCCTGTTAAATAGACTGTGCATTCACTCCATTTATTCCACTCATACCCTTTTCGCCTGTAGAGGTTACCTCTCAGGCCCCTGTGCTCCTAGGAATAAATACCAAATCTGTCCAACGAAGCCCTGTAGCCCAGGCCCTCGCGTGCTGGCAACATTTTCACCAATCAAGCATGATGGCATCTTTCGCGAAGATTAATTTTCGGTGATCGGTCGGTCCGAACGAACCATCTGGCCCGGTTTTGAAATAGTGCGCCTTTCAACGTATTCGCCGCCATCTGTAAACATTGGTTTGGTGTCAGTTGCAAACATACTAACTATGAGCGCACAAGTAGATTTGCTGCCTTACAACGCTTGCAGCTGAAGACCCTGGTTCGATTCCGACTACGGTGCTGTCTGTTCGCGGTTCGTACGTTCCCTCTTCAGTTTCCCCCGAGATTGTTGGTTTCCTTCCACACTCCAAAGACCGACAGGCTTGTAGGTTAAATGGCTTGGTATGAGCCAAGTGCATGTAGGATTGAGTTAATACGCGGGGATCGCTGGTTAGAGCGGACTCGATGGGCCGAAGGGCCTGTTTCCGCGCTGTAAGTTTAGACTTTGGCAAAGGACAGTGATCAGCAGGAGGATAAAACAAATATCTTCCACCGACCCAGAAAAAAAGTTTCCTATCAAAAGGGAATTAAAATACTAAACCTGGAATCTTGAATCGTGGAGGAACTCAGCTGGTCAAGCAGGTCTGTGAAAGCAACAGGTCTAATTCGACGTTTCGGCCCTACTCCCAGTGAGGTCGAGCACAAGGAGCTGAATTATTATAAAACAGGTAAAGGGTTCACTGAGATTGTCAGGGAGAACATGGGATGTGCTGTGTAGCATAGCGTATGGCTGAGGGTCGGAATGACATGTTCCGTCTATCTGTTCGGGAGGACATGATGAAGGTCCTGACGGAACAAATGGGAAGTGAGGAGAAAGATTCCACAGAGAGAAATAGACAGAGGGAGGGTGGTGAACAGACTGACGACACTGGGTGTGAACATATCGTCTGGATGTTGAGGTCTGCTTTAGTTAATTGTGGAAAGCTGGAATATGAGAGCAGAAAAACGCACTAATGCTAATATAAGAAAATAACTGCAGATGCTGGTACAAATCGAAGGTATTTATTCACAAAGTGCTGGAGTAACTCAGCAGGTCGGGCAGCATCTCGGGAGAGAAGGAATGGGTGACGTTTCGGGTCGAGACCCTTCTTCAGACCCTTCACTAATGCTAATGGTATGTTGGCCTTCATAACGAGAGGATTTGAGTATAGGAGTAAAGAGGCCCTTCTGCAGCTGTATCGGGCCCTGGTGAGACCACAACTGGAGTATTGTGTGCAGTTTTGGTCTCCTAATTTGTGGAAGGACATCCTTGCTATTGAGGTTGGTCCAGAGCATAATCCCCGGGATGGCGGAACTGTCATATGAGGAAAGTTTGTAAAGATTGGGCTTGTCCTCACTGGAATTCAGTAGTAGCTGGCTGCACTGATAACTAGATGGCTGGATAACCAGTGAGCTAGATTTCTAGCCAATAGGATGGACAGCCAGAGAGCATATTAGCTCTCTAGATAGAAACATCGTTTGCTACCTGGGTAGCTAGCTACCCGCATTGCATAACTTGAAAGCTAGATAGCTGGATGTGTAGATAGCTGAATAACTAGATTGCAAGGTCGCTAGCTAGAGATATAGGCAGCTCCCTGTGGGGTGCCCTCCCTCTCTCGCGAGGCCCACAGAGGGAGATCTAGTCATATCTAGGTTTGTAGATAGCTACCTTGCAAGCTAAATTGACAGATAGATCGCTCACGCCGGCTATATATCTAAAAGGCTGGATGACTAGATGGCTTTCTGGCTTTCTGGCTGGACGGTTGGAAGGCTAGCTGGCTACTTGGGAAATTGATCAGCTGGGAAGCTGGCTCGCTGGGTAGATGGCGAGCTGAATAAAGCCAGATGGCTGGATGGTCAGATGGCGAGATGGCTTGATGAGTAGATGGCTAGAAAGCTTGATGGCCAGCTGGCTAGATAGCTAGATAGCTTAGCAGCTAGCTAGATAGATAGAAGACTACATGGCTAAATGGCTTGATAGCTAGGTAGCAATAGGTGGTAGGTAGATAGTTAGATAGCCAGTTTAAGAAACAAATAGCTAGATTCATTGCTACAGAGATAAATGGATAGATAGCTCTATAATTCAATCACTAGATAGCTCGTTAGACTGCTAGCTAGATAGCTGGATCGCTAGATAGGTGGATTGCTAGCCAACAGGACAGATAACTAGGTAGATAGCTAAATATATAGTTAGCTAGATAATAAGATAGCTCGCTTGGTAAATTCCTACAAGACTAAATAGCTATATAGCTAGGTGGATAGCTAGATCGGGAGATAAATAGACAGATAGATAGATAGTTAGTTAGTCTGTTAGCTATAGAGCTGTACACCTGGATGAATAGTCAAATTGATAGGTAGCAGGCTCCCTACGTAGGTGGATAGCTGTTTAGCTAGTTAGCATGACAGCTAGGAAGCTGGATATCAAGTTATATAGATTGATTACCAGCGGGAAAGACAGCCAGATAGCGTGTTTGCTTTCTAGATAGCCAAATACCTGCATTGCTAGATAGCTTGAACGCTAGACAGATGGATGGTGTGATAGCTGGATCTCTGCATAGCAAAAATAGTTAGCTTGTTACGTAGGCAGCTCTTTGTGGAGTGCGGTCTCTCGATCGCTCGCTCTCGGGGGGGGGGGGGGGGGTGAAAGGCAGAACGAGAGAGACCTATTTCGATCTAGCTACATAGCTCATTAATCGCTTTTAAACTCCCTTGCGATCTGGCTCGTGAGCTATCTACTGGTATAACTGGCTAGATGCTTAGCTCACTAGCCATCTAGCAAAGCTCCCTCATGCTAAACCGCTATCTGGCCGCCAAAGCTGTTGGCTAACAATCTAGTTATCTAATTATCTATCTCTCTAGCCCTCAGGCAAGTTAGTGTCCTAGTTATGTTGCTACCAAATAGTTAGCTCTTTACCTATCAATCAAGCTATCTCGAGAACTGGAGTGCTAGCCAGCAGGATAGACTGCCAGACAGCGTGTGAGCTATCTCGATAGCAAGATAGCGAACTACCTAGATAGCTATCTACATGCAATGCTAGACAGCTAGAAAGCTGGATATCTGTATATCAGCTATCAGCGAGATAGCTGGAGATATTGATAGTAAATAGGTAGCTCTCTATCTAGGCAGCTATTTGAGGGGTGCGCTCTCTCTCTCTCTCATCCTCTGTGGGCCTCGTGAGAGAGGGAGATCTTGTTGAGTGGGAACGATAGGTAAGCCATGATAGAATGCAGGAGTGGACTCGATGGGCCTTGGTGCACTAACTCTGCTGCTATGACTTTTGTACCCAGTGTTCTTTTTTAGCAGTGCACTGCAGCATCCTCACACATCGCACCCCAGTGGATGTACAGTGGCAATAGACTGTGACATCGCTCTCCTGTGGACGAATATCAGCAGCACACGGCAACATCCACACACAGCGCACCTCAGTGCATGTACAGTGGCAATATCCTGTCAGGGCGCCCTCCCGTGGATGAACACCAGCAGTACACTGCAACATCGATGCACAACAGCCCTCACTGCCTCTACAATATAAGTGCATCGCAGCATCAGCATTGCTTATGATGGACCTTGAGTGCCCAATGCGAAACACGCAAATCGTGGTAGTACGTTTAGAGTAATAAATAAGCCACGTAGAATGCTTGCTATATTTGACAGAGTCATTGAATATCAGTCAGATGTCAATATTCAACTTTAGAGAACTTTACTTCGGCCGCTTTTGCAGCATTGTGTACAGTTATGTTCGCTCTCGTACACGAAGGATATGGGCGCTTCGGAAATCGTGTTCAAGACGTTTACAAGAACATCGCCTGGAGCGTATCAACAACCTGACTTTGGACTGGTTCATCGGAGTTCGGGCAGTAACCTGATAGATTGATAGCAAATTATGAGAGGCAAAGATATGGTAAACATTCAGAACATTCCTCTCAAGATGGAAATATCAAGTATTGAAGGCCACCCCTTTATGGTGAAAGGGATGAAGTTTAAACGAGGTGTGCGGGGAAAGCAAGGGGCAGTAAGTGCATCGAAGGTCGGCATTGGGTGATAAGGAATAGGAGTAGAATTAGACCATTCGGCCAATCGTCTTATCCGCCAATCTTTTTCCCTCTAAACCCCATTCTCCTGCCTTCTCCCCGTAACTTCTGATACCTGTATTAATCAAGAATCTTTCTGCCTACTCCTTTAAATATCCACTGACGTGACCTACACAGCCTGTTGTGGCAAATAATTCCACAAATTCATCACCTGCTGAATAAATAAATTTCTGATCATCTTCAAAAGAGAACGTAGATTAATTCGGAGGAAATGATCTCTTGCCCGAGACGCTCCCACAAGTGGAAACATACTTTCCACATCCACTGGATCTAAACAATTCACATATCTGTATGTTTCAATGAGGTCCACCCTCATACTTCTAAACTCCGAGTGCAAGCCGGGAGCCGACAAACGCTCGCCATAGGTTAACATATTGCTGGGATCATTCTTGTAAACCTCCTCTGGAACCGTTCCAGAGCCAGCACTCCTTTCCTCTGATATGGTGCCCAGAATTGCTCACAATATTCCAAATCCGGCCTTCCCAGCGCCTTGTATAGCCTCAACATTACATCCGTGTTTCTGTATACAAGTCCTCTTGAAATAAATGCAAGCATTGAGTTTGCTTCCATTAGACAATAGACAATAGACAATAGGTGCAGGAGTAGGCCGTTCGGCCCTTCGAGCCAGCACCACCATTCCATGTGATCATGGCTGATCATTCTCACCGTTTCAACTTGCAGATAAAACATTTGGGAATCCTTAACCAGCACTCCCAAGTCCCTTTGCACTTCCGATTTATGGATTTCCCCCACTTAGACAATAGTCTACGCCATTATTCCCACTACCAAAATGCAGTACTCCGCACTTTGCTATACTATATTCCATCTGCCACTTCTTTGCCAATTCCCCCAACATGTCCAAGTACTTCTGCGGCGTCCATGCTTTCTCTAAACTACCTGCCCTTCAACCTCTTTTCGTAACATCCGCAAACTTGGCCACAAAGCCTTCAATCCCCTCGTCCAAATCATAATATAAAACGTGGAGTAGCGGACAAACACCGACCCTTGAAGATCTCCACTAGTTACTGTTCGCCAACTAGAAAAAAAATCCCCCTTTATTGCCACTCTTTGTCTTCTGCCATCCAGCCAACCAGTTATCCATGCTGATATCTGCCCTTTGACACCGTGGGCTCTCATGTTCCTCAACAGCCATCGTGCGACACCTTAACAAAGGCTTTCAGAAAATCAAAGTAAACAACACCTACTGCCTTTCCCTACGACCTACGACCTTCCATTCACAAAGCCATGCCAACTTATGCCTATTTTATCGTGCACTTATAAGTACACTGTCACATCATCCTGTATAATGGGCCCTAAAATCTTACCACCCACTCCACTGTCGTTGGAGGCAGATACAATAGTGATATTTAAGACAAGTTCAGATTTTCAGGTAATGAAGGGATATGCATTGTGAGCAGGCAGGTAAGGGTGGTCGTCTCATGTTCGGCACAGCTATTATTAGCCGAAAGTCCTGCCGTGCCTTGTACTTCGTGTAGGAAAGAAATGCAGATGCTGGTTTAAATCGAAGGTAGACACAAAATGCTGGTGTAACTCAACGAGACAGGCAGCATCCTTGGAAAGAAAGAATGGGTGACGTTTCGGGTCGAGACCCTTCTTTAGACTGATGTCGGAGAGGTCGGCGGGAAAGAGATAGAATTTTGTTGGAGACAGTGAGACTGGTGGGAGAACTGGGCAGGAGGAGGGATGGAGAGAGAGGGAAAGCAAGGGGTAATTGAAATTAGATAAGTCAATGTTCATATCGCTGGTATGTTAGCTGCCCAAGCGAAGTATGAGGTGCTGTTCCCCCAATTTGCGCTGGGCATTATTCTCACAATGGAGGATGCCCAGGACAGAAAGTTCAGATTGGGAATGGGGGAGCGGGGGTGATTTAAAGTGCTGAGCAACCGGGAGATCAGGTAGAACTGTGTGGAGCTGTTCAGCGAAACGATCGCCGAGGTTGCGCTTAGTCTCGCCGATGTCACTCCATCAGTACCATCCCACTGTATACCGTTACACCAGTACTACCCCACAGTGCGTCAGTCCATGAGTACTATCCCACAGTATACCATTGCACCAGTACTACCCTGCAGTGCGTCGCTCCATCAGTGCTACCGCATAGTGTCACTCCATCAATTCCATCCCACATTATGTCACAACAACAGTACTACCGCACAGTGTGTCACCCCATCAGAACTACTCCAGAATGTGCCATTACTTCAACACTACCCTACGTTAGATTACTCCATCAATACTACTGCACAGTCTGTCACTCCGTCAGTACCACATGTTACTCCATTAGTAGTACCCAAGAGCGTGTCACTCTCATCAGTACAACCCCACAGTATGTCATTCCATCATTTCTTCACGGCGGTGTTTCACTCTGTCAGTATGTAATTTCATCAGTTCTACCCACAGTTTTTCACCCCTTCAATAATACCATCGAATGTGTCACTATATCAGTACTACCCCAAAATATACCAGTCCTTCACTACTACCCCACAGGATGCTAATCCATAAGTATTATCCCACAGCGTGTCACTCCATCAGTACTACCACATCGTCGGTTACTCTATCATTACTGCATCAACGTGTCATTCATTCGGTACTATCCCATAGAATGCAATTGCATCAGTACTAGCACATAGATATTCATTCCATCAGTACTATCCCACAGTTTGTCATTCGATCAGTTCTCCCCCTCAATGTGTCACTCCATCAGAACTACACTATAATGTATCATTACACCAGTACTGTCCCATTTAGTTTCACACCATTAATACTATCCGACAGTGTGCCACGACATCAGTACTACCATATCGCTTGTTCCTCCATCAGTACTACCGCACACTGTGTCACTCTATCAGTAATGCACCAAAATGTTTTACTCCAGCAGTACTTGCCCACAGTTTGTCACTTCACTAGTATAACCCCAAAGTGTATTGCTCCATCTGTACTGCCCACATTGTGTCACTCCATCAATACTACCCCACTGGTAATCACTCCATCATTACAAGCCTACAGTGTGTTAGACGATCATTACTAGAACACACTATGTCACTCCATCAGTACAACCCCAGAGCGTGTCACTCCATTGGTACTACCGCACTATATACCTTTCCATCAATACACACCCACAGTGTTTTTCAACATCAGTACCACCTTGTGTATTATTCCATTAGTACTACCACACAGGGTGTCACTTTATCAGTACTATCCAACGGTGTGTCACTCCATCAGTACTACACAATGAGTCCTTCCATCAGTACTACGCCACAGTGTTTCAATCCACCAGTATTACTCTGGTATATGTCTATCCAACAGTACTACACCGCAGGGTGTCACACAACCAGTACTCTCCCACAGCATGCTATTGCGTCAGTACTGCCACATAGTGTGCCATTCCATCAGTACTACCTCAAAGTGTGTCACTCCACCAGCACTGCCCACAGTGTGCCACTGCATCAGTAATAAAATATAGTTTGTTACTCTATCTGTACTACACTACACTGTGCCACTCCATCAGTGCTTCCCCATTGAGCATCGCACCATCAGGAATATAACACGGGTTATCATTGCATCAGTACTACGCCAGCGTGCGACACTACATCAGAACAATCCATTATTACTCCATCAGTACTACCACGCAGCGTGACACTCCATCAGTACTACCCGACAGTGTCAACCATCAGTACTTCCTCGCAGTGTCACTCCATCAGTATTCCCCACAGTATGTCACTCCATCAGCCCTATCTCACTGTGTCACTCCATCAGTAATTCCCCACAGTTTCACTCTATTAGTATTTCCCCACAATGTCTCACGCCATTAGCACTGCCCGAAGTTTAACATTCAATCAAGACTATCCCAATGGGTCACTCCATAAGTGCCACAAATTGTGTCATTCCATCAGTATTACCAAACAGTGTGTCACTGCATGAGTACTACACCACAGTTTGTCATCACAATAGTACTACCGCTCAGTGTGTCACTCCGTCGGTGAAACCACACAGTGTCTCACCGCATCAATACAACTCCATATTGTTACACTACATCGGTACTGCTCCCACATCATGTCACTCCAGTGCAACCCTAGAACGTGTCACTCCATCAGTACTCCCCGCAGTTTTTTCTTCCATCAGTTCTCCCCAAAGTGTTTCACACCATCAGGACTACCTCAAATCTGCCATTCCTTCCGCATTACCCCACAGTGTGCTAACCCATCGCTGCGACTCCATAGTGTGTAATTCCATCACTATTTCACCACAGTTTTGCATCGCAACAGTACTACCGCAGAGCGTGTCAGTCCATCAGTATTACTGCGTCACTCCAACAAAATGTGCTATTACATCCGTGCTACCCCACAGTGTGTCATTCCATCAATAAACCTCCACAGTACGTCATTACACCAGTACTACTCCAAAATGTTACACTCCATCAGTACAATACTGGAGGGTGTCACTCCATCAGTACTACCTTACAATATGTTATTCCATCAGTACTGCACCACAGTGATGCACTCCATCAGTACTGCCTTAAGCTTGTTATTCCATTATGTACAACCACACGGACTCATTCAATTAGTATTACCCAACAGTGTAACCCTCCATCTGTACTGCCCCACCGTCAGTCCTACTTCAGTGTGGAAGTCACAATGTGCAACCCGACAGTACCACCGAACATTGTGTCAATACTTCAGTACTCGCCCACTGTGCACCATTCTGTCCATACTACCCCCAGTGTGTCATTCAATCAGCACTACAACGAAGTATGTTACTCCATCAGTACAACCGCGCAGTGTGTCACTCCATCAGTACTACTCCACAGCGTGTCACTCCATCAGTTTTACCCTAAGGGGTGGGGTGATGGAGTGACAAACTGCGTGGTAGTACTGACGCAATGATATGAGTACTACCACACAGTTTGTCACTCCGTCAGGACTACTTCAGTGTGGAACTATATCAGTACGACCCAGGGTGTCAGTCCATCAATTCTACGCCACAGTGTGCCAGTTCCTCAGTACTACCTCACAATGTATCACTCCATTAGTCTACCCACAGTGTTTCATCCATCAATTCTTCCGTACAGTACGTCATTACAACAGAACTACCTCACAATTTGTCACTAAATCAGTACTATTCCACTGTGTGTCACTTCGTCAGTACTACTCCACAGTTTGTCATAACAACAGTACTACTCATTGTGTCGCTCCATCAGTATTACCCGCAGTGTGTTACTACATCAGTAGAGGCCCACGGTGTATCACTCCATCAGAACTACTGCAAAGTGTGTCACTTCATCAGTACTACTGCAGTGTGTCACTCCATCTGTACCAACCCACAGTGTGTTAATCCACACGAACTGCATCAACTGGTGTCACTCCATCAGTACTACAGTGTAGTGCTGAAGTGTTCAAAGCAGGAGGCCCTGTCATGATGCAGAAGATGACTGAACTCTTCCAGTCCATGTGGAATGAAGGGAAGGTCCCACAACAGCTGAAAGATGCCAGCATAGTCCACATCTACAAGAGGAAAGGCAACCGCCAGTCTTGCGACAATCATCGAGGCATCTCCGTCCTGTCCATAGCTGGGAAGATCTTGGCTCGCATCCTGCTCAACTGTATCATTCAACACCTTGAGCAGGATCTCCTTCCAGAAACCCAGTGCAGTTTCCGTGCTGTCGACATGATATTTGCTGCACGCCAACTCCAGGAAAAAGGCCAAGAGCAGCACAGCGACCTGTTCGTGATCTTCGTCGATCTGACTAAGGCCTTCGACACTGTCAGAAGAGGTGGCTTGTGGATAATGAAGTTTGGCTGTCCCAGCAAGTTCATCACGATTGTCCGGCAGTTCCATGGCGGCACGATGGTGAAAGTGCTTGATGATGGAGACGAGTCGGGAGCCTTTCCAGTGACAAACGGCGTGAAGCAAGGTTGTGTTCTTGCCCCTACACTCTTCAGCATGGTCTTCTCTGCCATGCTGACCGATGCCTTCCGTGACTGCCAGGATGGAATACACATCAGGTACAGGAACTGACAGCAGGCTGCTCAACCTCAGGCGCCTGCAAGCTGTTACAAACGTGAAGGAGACCATCATCAGAGATTTCTTGTTTGCTGATGACTGCGCCCTCAACGCCAGCACAGAGCAGAAGATGTAGCATGAAATGGACTGCTTCTCACAGGCCTGTGACAACTTTGGTCTCTCCATTAGCACCAAAACATCTGAAGTTATGTACCAGCCCGCGCCTGGAAAGCCCTACCAGGAACCACACATCACGGTGAAGGGGCAGAATCTACAGGCAGTCGACAGCTTTACGTATCTGGGTATTACACTCCTGGGTATTACACTCCCGCGAGTGGTGAACATTGACGCTGAGGTCAGCGCTGCCTTTGGGCGACTCCGTGGGAATGTTTGGGAGCGGAGAGGACTCAGCCTTACCACCAAGCTGAAGGTCTACCGTGCAGTGGTACTCTCTGCCAGTGAGACCTGGACTGTCTGCAGCAGACATGCCAAACAGCTCAAACACTTTCACTTGAGCTGCCTACGTAGACTCCTTCACATCAGGTGGCAGGACAAAATTCCCGACACAGAGGTCTTGGAACGGGCCGGAATCCCCAACGTCCACACCCTCCTACGGAAAGCCCAAGCCAGATGGGCAGGCCATGTCGTCAGAATGCCCGTAAGTCGAATGTCAAAACAGCTTCTGTATGGGGAACTGTGTGGGGAACTGAATGGGAAACTGTGTCAGGGCAAGCGCTCAGTAGGAGGACAGAAGAAACGGTTTAAGGACTGCCTCAAAGTGTCCCTCAAAGGCTTGGACATCAACTTCAGCACTTGGGAGTCTCTTGCTCTGGACCGTCGAACCTGGCGTAGCAAGCTCACCACAGGAGCCCGTGCAGCAGAGAACAGACGCACTGCAGAGGCCCAGAGGAAACGCACAGTCGCCAATCCTCCAACTGAAAGTGAAGTCATGGTCATCTTCGAACCCGAAGGACAAACAACAACAACAACACAGCACATTGTGTCACTCCATCAGTACTACCCCCACATTGTGTCACTCCATCAGTACTACCCCCACATTGTGTCACTCCATCAGTACTACCCCCACATTGTGTCACTCCATCAGTACTACCCCCACATTGTGTCACTCCATCAGTGCACTGCACAGTGTGTAACTCCATCAGTACTACTGCGCAGTGTGTCACTTCATCAATACAACTCCAAAGTGAGTCACTCCATCTCTACCAACCCACAGTGTGTTAATCCACCATTACTACCATACATTGTGTCACCCCATCAGTTCCACTGCAGTGTGTCACTCCATCAGTAATGCCCCACACCGTGTGACGTCGTCACTAAAACCCACAGTATGCCATTACATCATTACAAACACACATGTTCACACCCTCAAACACAGTCAAACACGCACACACACATACCCGCGCAAGAAGACACACACAATCTCTCAAATGCAATCACAAACAATCAAATATACTCTCACACATTCTCACATACAATCACACGTACACATGCACTCACACTAACAGATATTCACACGCACTAGCACGAAGAGACACGCACACATTCGCACACACTTACACACGAACACATTCTCTGACAACACCATCATATACTCTCCCACACACGCGCACACACACACACACACTATCAAAGAATTACATACTCAAACACTCTGACAAACTCACATCCCACATATTCTCTCACATTCTCACAAACAGCCACACACACGCACAGACGCAAACACTGTCCTTCACAAACCCACATGCACTCTCCTACTCAGAGACACATGTACATTCAATCGCACTTGCATCCACACTTACTAATGCTCACAAACTCACACGCACATTCACGCACACGCACAGACAGACACACACACACACACACACACACAAATATAGGCACTCTTACAAACTCTACCGATCTCTCATACGCAGACCCGCATGCACACGTGCACATTTTGGGATTGAGTGTATCCTTGGATGTTCGCAGCGAGCAGCCAGCACAGCGTGGCCGGGGTGTTAACGATGAGCGGGGCCAAGCCCTTC
>NW_027601320.1:223992-233503 GCF_053455715.1 Rhinoraja longicauda
GTATGAGCCAAGTGCATGTAGGATTGAGTTAATATGCGGGGATCGCTGGTTAGAGCGGACTCGATGGGCCGAAGGGCCTGTTTCCGCGCTGTAATTTAGACTGTGGCAAAGGACAGTGATCAGCAGGTGATGGAGGAGGATAAAACAAATATCTTCCACCGACCCAGAAAAAAGTTTCGTATCAAAAGGGAATAAATATACTAAACCTGGAATCTTGAATCTTGGAGGAACTCATCTGGTCAAGTAGGTCTGTGAAAGCAACAGGTCTAATTCGACGTTTCGGCCCTACTCCCATTGAGGTAGAGCACAAGGAGCTGAATTATTATAAAATAGGTAAATGGTTCACTGAGATTGTCAGGAAAGAACATGGGATGTGCTGCGTAGCATAGCGTATGGCTGAGGGTCGGAATGAGATGTTCCGTCTATCTGTTCGGGAGAACAGGATGAAGGTCCTGACGGAACAAATGGGAAGTGAGGAGAAAGATTCCACACAGAGGGAGTGGGGAACAGACTGACGACAATGGGTGTGACCATATGTCTGGATGTTGAGGTCTGCCCTAGTTAATTATGGAAAGCTGCAATAGCGGAGGATAGCGGAGTCAGGGGCTATGGGGAGAAGGCAGGAACGGGGTACTCATTGCGATTGATCAGCCATGATCACATTGAGTGGTGGTGCTGGCTGGAATGGCCGAATGGCCTACACCTGCACCTATTGTCTATTGTCTATAATATGAGAGCGAGCAGAAAAACGCACTAATGCAAATGGCATGTTGGCCTTCATAACGAGAGGATTTGAGTATAGGAGTAAAGAGGCCCTTCTGCAGTTGTATCGGGCCCTGGTGAGACCACTACTGGAGTTTGTAACGATTGGGCTTGTCCTCACTGGAATTCAGTAGTAGCTGGCTGGCATGATAACTAGATGGCTGGATAACCAGTGAGCTAGATTTCTAGCCAATAGGATGGACAAATAGCAACACAGTTTGCTACCTGGGTAGCTAGCTACCCGCATTGCATAACTCGAAAGCTAGATAGCTGGATGTGTAGATAGCTGAATAACTAGATTGCAAGATCGCTAGCTAGAGATATAGGCAGCTCTCTGTGTGGTGCGCTCCCTCTCTCGCGAGGCCCACAGAGGGAGATCTAGTCATATCTAGGTTTGTAGATAGCTACCTTGCAAGCTGAAATGACAGATAGATCGCTCACGCCGGCTATATATCTAGATGCCTGGATGACTAGATGGCTAAATTGCTTTCTGGCTAGACGGTTGGAAGGCTAGCTGGCTACTCGGGAAATTGGTCAGATGGGAAGCTGGCTCGCTGGGTAGATGGTGAACTGAATAAAGCCAGATGGCTGGGTGGTCAGATGGCGAGATGGCTTGATGAGTAGATGGCTAGTAGGCTTGATGGCCAGCTGGCTAGATAGCTACATAGCTTAGCAGCTAGCTAGATAGATAGACGACTACATGGCTAAATGGCTAGATAGCTAGGTAGCAATAGGACGTAGGTAGAGAGCTAGATATCCAGTTGAAGAAATAAATAGCTTGATTCATTGCTACAGAGATAATTGGATAGATAGCTTTATAATTAAATCACTATGTTAGACTGCTAGCTAGATAGCTGGACTGCTAGACTGCTTTAGACTGCGTTAGACTGCTAGCTAGATAGCTGGAAAGCTAATAGTTGGATTGCTAGCCAGCAGGATAGATAACTAGGTAGTTAGCTAAATATATAGCTAACTAGATAATAAGATAGTTCGCTTGGCAAATTCCGAGAAGACTAAATAGCTATATAGCTGGGTGGATAGCTAGATAGGGAGATAGATAGATAGACAGATAGATAGATACCTATTTAGTCTGTTAGCTATAGAGCTAGACAGCTGGACGAATTGTCAAATTGATAGGTAGCAGGCTCCCTACATAGGTGGATAGCTGTTTAGCTAGTTAGCATGACAGCTAGGAAGCTGGATATCAAGTTATATAGATTGATTACCAGCGGGAAAGAGAGCCAGATAGCGTGTTAGCTTTCTAGGTAGCCAAATACCTGCATTGCTAGATAGCTTGAACACTAGACAGATGGATGGTGTGATAGCTGGATCTCTGCATTGCAAAAATAGTTAGCTAGTTGCGTAGGCAGCTTTTTGTGGAGTGCGGTATCTCGCTCGCTCGCTCTCGGGAGGGGGGGGGGTGAAAGGGAAAACGAGAGAGCCCTATTTCGATCTAGCTAGATAGCTCATACATCGCTATAAAACTCTCTTGCGATGTGGCTCGTGAGCTATCTACTGGTATAGCTGGCTAGATGCCTAGCTCACTAGCCATCTAGCAAAGCTCCATCAAGCTAAACCGCTATCTGGCCGCCAAAGCTGTTGGCTCACAATCTAGTTATCTAGTTATCTATCTCTCTAGCCATCAGGCAAGTTAGTGACCTAGTTATGTTGCTACCAAAAGAGTTAGCTCTTTACCTATCAATCCAGCTATCTCGATAACTGGATTGCTAGCCAGCAGTATAGATTGCCAGATAGCGTATGAGCTGTCTCGATAGCAAGATAGCGAGGTACCTAGATAGCTATCGACATGCATTGCTAGACAGCTAGAAAGAATGGGTAGCTGGATATATAGATAGTAAGATAGCTATCTCGCCAGATAGGCTGCACTTTGAGGGCACTCTCTCGCTCATCCTCAGTGGGCCTCGTGAGAGAGGGAGATCTCGTCTGAACTAGCTGGATAGATAGCTGCCTAGCAAGTGAGACAGCGAGACAGTTAGATCGCTAACTAAATGGCTATATGTTTAGATAATTAGCTAAGATGGGAAGATGGCTGGTGGCGAGATCGCTAGAAAGTTAGATGGCTATTTGGCGAGCCGGTTAGAAAGCTAGCTGGGGAGAGGTAAAAGGACAGGTGGTGGTCGAGGGGGGAGGTAAAGGGACAGGTGTTGGTCGGGGGGGGGGGGTAAAGGAACAGGTGTAGGTCGAGGGGGGAGTTAAAGGGACAGGTGTAGTTCGAGGGGGGAGTCCCTTTACCTCCCCCCGCGACTCCATGCAAGGACCCAATCAGTCTTTCCACGTGAGGCAGAGGTTCACCTGCACCTCCTCCAAACTCATCAACTGTATTCGCTGTTCCAGGTGTCAACTTCTCTACATCGGCGAGACCAAGCGCAGGCTCGGCCATGGTTTCGCTGAACACCTCCGCTCAATCCATCTCACGCAAAATTGATTTCCCGGTGGCTCAGCTCTTCAACTACTCCTCCCCTTCCCAATCTGCCCTTTCTGTCCTGGGCTTCCTCCATTGTCAGTCAGAATAAGGCCCAGCGTAAATTGGAGGAACAGCACCTCATATTTCGCTTTGGCAGTTTATACCCCAGCGGTATCAACATTGACTTCTCTAACTTCAGATAGTCCCTGCTTTCCCTCTCAATCCCCTCCCCCTTCCCAGTTCTCCCACCAGTCTTCCTGTCTCCGTCTATATCTTATCTTTGTCCGGTCCCGTCCGCAGACATCAGGCTGAAGAAGTGTCTCGACCCCCGAAACGTCACCCATTCCTTCCCTCCTGAGATGTTGCCTGACCCGCTGGGTTACTCCAGCATTTTGTCTACCTTAGCTAGATAGCTAGTTGGGTAGATATATACAACTATATTGATAGCTACAGATCGAGATGGCTAGATAGCCACATAGTTAGATAGCTAGACAGCTAGATAGCTAGAGATATAGCGTGGCTCATAGCAATTAGCTGGATAAAGAGATAGCTAGACTGCGTCGGGAATCGCATTTCTGCACACATTTTCTCATGGCATTTGTAAAAGTTTGACGTCGTCGTTCGTGTCAATTGTCGAATCCTTGAATAGCGATCAGTGTTAGAGCTCTAGGGGCGAGCGGAATCAAGGGATTTGTGGAGAATACAGGCAAAGGTTACTGATTGTGCATGATCAGCCATGATCACAGTGTATGGCGGTGCTGGCTCGAAGGGCCAAAGGGCATCCTCCTGCAACCATTTTCTGTTTTCTATGTCTATAGACTCCGTCCAATCCCGGAGTTAGTAATGAGTTCATAAGTTCATACGCCATTTGAGTAAGTCACTAGGCTCACCGAGTCTGATCCGCCATTCGATCATGGCTGCCCTATCTTTCCCACTCAAACCCAACCCCAACTTTGACACTCTTACTAATCACGGACCTGCCAATCCTCAATTTTAAAAACCTGTTAATTCCCCAATTACGGCATCCAGAGTCGCCTGTTACAGCATTCCGCAGATTCACCACACTTTGACTAGCCTCAGAATAAAAGGACGTACATTTCAAATGAGATGACGAGGGATTTATATCGTAAGAAGGTAGTAAATCTTTGGAATTCTGCCACAGACAGCTGTAGAAACCGTGATTGGGTATTTTTAAATCGGAGCTGGACATGGTCGTGATTCGTAAGAGTGTCGACAATTACGGGAAGACGGTAGGAGAATGGAGTTGAGTGGGAACGAGAGGTGAGCCATGATAGAATGCCGGTGTGGACTCGATGGGCCTTGGTGCCCTAATTCTGCTGCTATGACTTTTGTACTTAGTGTTATATTTTAACAGTGCACTGCAGCATCCTCACACAGCGCACCTCGGTGCATGTACAGTGGCAATAGACTGTCACATCGCTCTCCCCTGGATGAACATCAGCAACACACTGCAACATCCACACACAGCGCACCCCAGTGGGTGTACAGTGGCAATATCCTGTCACAGCGCCCTCCCGTGGATGAACATCAGCAGCACACTGCAACATCCACATACAGCGCACCCCAGTGGGTGTACAGTGGCAATGTACTGTCACATCGCTCTCCCCGGATGAACATCAGCAGCACACGGCAACATCCACACACAGCGCACTTCAGTGCATGTACAGTAGCAATATACTGTCATGGCGCCCTCCCCTGGATGAACATCAGCAGCACACGGCAACATCCACACACAGCGCACCTCAGTGCATGTACAGTAGCAATATACTGTCACAGCGTCCTCCTGTGTATGCACACTACAACATTGAGATACAGCAGCCCTCAATGTATGTACAACAGTGCATCGGAGCATCAGCATTGCTGAAGTTGGATCTTAAGGTTCCAGTGCGTAACTCACAGATCGTGGCAGCATGTTCAGAGTTATAAATGAGCCATGTGGAACGCTTGCTATATTTGACGGAGGCTTTGAATACGAGTCAGATGTCAACATTCAATTTAGAGAACTTTGCTTCGGTCGCTTTTGCAGTATTGTGTGCAGTTATGTTCGCTCTAGTACAGGAAGGATATGGGCGCTTCGGAAATTGTGCTCAAGACGTTTACAAGAACATCGTCTGGAGCATAAGAACAGCCAGACGTTGGACGGATTAATCTGGAACACCGGAGATCGGCCATTAACCAGATAGATCGATATCAAATTGTAAGAGGCAAAGATATGGTAAACTCCGAGTGCAAGCCGAGTGCCGATAAACGCTCACCATAGGTTAAACTATTGCTGGTATCATTCTTGTAATCATCCTCTGAACCCACTCCAGAGCCAGCACACCTCTCCTCTGATATGGTGCCCAGAATTGCTCACAATATTCCAAATGCGGCCTTCTGAGCGCCTTGTATAGCCTCAACATTACATCCGTGTTTCTGTATACAAGTCCCCTTGAAATAAATGCAAGCGTTGAGTTTGCTTCCATTAGACAATAGACAATAGACAATAGGTGCAGGAGTAGGCCATTCGGCCCTTCGAGCCATCACCACCCTTCCATGTGATCATGGCTAATCATTCTCACCGATTCAACTTGCAGATTAAAATTTTGGTAATCCTTAACCAGCACTCCCAAGTCCCTTTGCACTTCCGATTTATGGATTTCCCCCCACTTAGACAATAGTCTACGCCATTATTCCTACTACCAAAATGCAGTACTCCGCACTTTGCTATACTATATTCCATCTGCCACTTCTCTGCCCATTCCCCCAACATGTCCAAGTCCTTCTGCGGAGTCCATGCTTTCTCTAAACTACCTGCCCTTCCACCTCTTTTCGTAACATCCGAAAACTTGGTCACAAAGCCTTCAATCCCCTCGTCCAAATCATAATATAAAACGTGGAGTAGCGGACAAACACCGATCCTTGAAGATCTCCACTAGTTACTGTTAGCCAACTAGAAAAAAAAATCCCTCTTTATTGCCACTCTTTGTCTTCTGCCATCCAGCCAACCAGTTATCCATGCTGGTATCTGCCCTTTGACGCCGTGGGCTCTAATCTTCCTCAGCAGCCATCGTGCGACACCTTATCAAAGGCTTTCTGAAAATAGTGGTGGACAGCATCCACTGTCTCTCCTTTGGCTGTCTTGCTATTTGCATCTTCAGATAATTCCAGCAAATTTATCAAACACGACCTTCCCTTCACAAAGCCATGCCAACTTATGCCTATTTCATCGTGCACTTATAAATAATCTGTCACATCATCCTGTATAACGGGTCCTAAAATCTTACCAACCACTCTAATGGTGTTGGAGGCAGATACAATAGTGATATTTGAGACAAGTTCAGATTTTCAGGTAATGAAGGGATATACATTGTGAGCAGGCAGGTAAGGGTGGTCGTCTCATGTTCGGCACAGCTATTATTAGCCGAAAGTCCTACCGTGCCTTGTACTTCGTGTAGGAAAGAAATGCAGATGCTGGTTTAAATCGAAGGTAGACACAAAATGCTGGTGTAACTCACCGAGGCAGGCAGCATCTCTGGAGAGAAAGAATGGGTGAAGTTTCGGGTCGAGACCCTTCTTTAGACTGATGTCGGAGAGGTCGGCGGGAAAGTGAAGGAATGTTGTCGGAGACAGTGAGACTGGTGGGAGAACTGGGAAGGAGGAGGGATAGAGAGAGAGAGGGAAAGCAAGGGGTAATTGAAATTAGATTATTCAATGTTCATATCGCTGGTATGTTAGCTGCCCAAGCGAAGAATGAGGTGCTGTTCCTCCAATTTGCGCTGGGCCTTATTCTCACAATGGAGGATGCCCAGGACAGAAAGTTCAGATTGGGAATGGGGGAGCGGGGGTGAGTTAAAAACAGAGAGATCAGGTAGGACTGTATGGAGCTGTTCAGCGAAACGATCGTCAAGCTTCCGCTTGGTCTCGCCGATATCATTCCAGCAGTACTATCCCACAGTATACCGTTACACCAGTACTACCCCACAGTGCGTCACTCCATCAGTACTATCCAACAGTATACCATTACACCAGTACTACCCTACAGGGCGTCACTCCATCAGTACTCTCCCACTGTATACCGTTACACCAGTACTACCCTACAGTGCGTCACTTCATCAGTGCTACCGCACAGTGTCACTCCATCAATTCCATCCCACATTATGTCACAACAACAGTACTACCGCACAGTGTCACCCCATCAGAACTACCCCAGAATGTGCCATTACTTCAACACTACCCTACGTTAGGTTACTCCATCAATACTACTTCACAGTCTGTCACTCCATCAGTACAACATGTTACTCCATTAGTAGTACCCAAGACCGTGTCACTCTCATCAGTACAACTTCACAGTATGTCATTCCATCATTTCTTCCCGACGGTGTTTCACTCTGTCAGTACCACCTTAAGTATGTAATTTAATCAGTTCTGCCCACAGTTTTACACCCCTTCAATAATACCATCGAATGTGTCACTATGTCAGTACTACCCCAAAATATACCAGTCCTTCACTACTACCCCACAGGATGCTATTCCATAAGTTTTATCCCACAGCGTGTCACTCCATCAGTACTACCACATCGTCGGTTACTCCATCATTACTGCATCACAACGTGTCATTCATTCAGTACTATCCCATAGAATGCCATTGCATCAGTACTAGCAAATGGATAGTCATTCCATCAATACTATCCCACAGTGCGTCATCCGATCAGTTCTCCCCCTCAATGTGTCACTCCATCAGAACTACACTATAATGTATCATTACATCAGTACTGCCCCATTTAGTTTCACACCGTTAATACTATCCGACAGTGTGCCACGACATCAGTAGTACCATATCGCTTGTTCCTCCATCAGTACTACCGCACACTGTGTCACTCTATCAGTAATACACCAAAATGTTTTACTCCATCAGTACCTGCCCACAGTTTGTCACTTCACTAGTACAACCCCAAAGGGTATTGCTCCATCTGTACTGCCCACATTGTGTCACTCCATCAATACTACCCCACTGGTCATCACTCCATCATTACAAGCCTACAGTGTGTTAGACGATCATTACTAGAACACACTATGTCACTCCACCAGTACAACCCCAGAGCGTGTCACTTCATTGGTACTACCGCACTTACCTTTCCATCAATACACACCCACAGTGTTTTTCAACATCAATACCACCTTGTGTATTATTCCATTAGTACTATCACACAGGGTGTCACTCTATCAGTACTATCCAACGGTGTGTCACTCCATCAGTACTACACAATGAGTCCTTCCATCAGTACTACCCCACCGTGTTTCAATCCACCAGTATTACTCTGGTATATGTCTATCCAACAGTACTACACCGCAGGGTATCACACAATCAGTACTCTCCCACAGTATGCTATTGCGTCAGTACTGCCACATAGTGTGCCATTCCATCAGTACTACCACAAAGTGTGTCACTCCACCAGCACTGCCCACAGTGTGCCACTGCATCAGTAATAAAATATAGTTTGTTACTCTATCTGTACTACCCTACACTGTGCCACTCCATCACTGCCTCCCCATTGAGCATCGCACCATCAGGAATATCACACGGGTTATCATTGCATCAGTACTACGCCAGCGTGCGACACTCCATCAGAACAATCCATTGTTACTCCATCAGTACTACCACGCAGCGTGTCACTCCATCAGTACTACCCCACAGTGTAAACCATCAGTACTTCCTCGCAGTGTCACTCCATCAGTATTCCCCACAGTATGTTACTACATCAGCCCTATGTCACTGTGTCACTCCATCAGTAATTCCCCACATTTTCACTCTATTAGTATTTCCCCACAATGTCTCACGCCATTAGCACTACCCGAAGTTTATCATTCAATCAAGACTATCCCAGTGGGCCACTCCCTAAGTGCTGCCACAAATTGTGTCATTCCATCAGTAATACCAAACAGTGTGTCACTGCATGAGTACTGCAACACAGTTTGTCATCACAATAGTACTACCGCTCAGTGTGTCACTCCGTCGGTGAAACCACACAGAGTCTCACTTCATCAATACAACTCCGTATTGTTACACTACATCGGTACTGCCCCACATCATGTCGCTCCAGTGCAACCCTAGAACGTGTCACTCCATCAGTACTCCCCGCAGTTTTTTCTTCCATCAGTACTCCCCAGTGTTTCACACCATCAGGACTACCTCAAATCTGCCATTCCATCCGCATTACCCCACGGAGTGCTAACCCATCGCTGCGACTCCATAGTGTGTAATTCCATCACTATTTCACCACAGTTTTGCATCGCAACAGTACTACCGCAGAGCGTGTCAGT